>NC_061792.1:169978-204809 GCF_022458985.1 Mugil cephalus | reverse complement strand
GTAGAAGAGTGGTAGTGGTGATTTTGGTTTGCTCATGCCAAAAATCTGACGACATATATTATCATATCAATAGTACCATCGGATCGGCAGTGTTATAGATCTCACTATGTGACACTCAAGATTGAAAGGTGTTAATGAAAACTTTGATCGAGGAACCTAAATGAAAACACAACCAGAGTGAGAGAAAAGAAAATGATCACAGAAAACAGAAGAAATTTGGAAAATCTTTCCCACACTCTCTCTTCCTAGCGCACTCCTCACAAAATTTACATAGAATGTGCCATAGAATGTTTTCCTTCATGATGTCATAGAATTCTGTCCTTTCATCAAATCTTTTCCTTTGGCCATGATGGCATAGAATCTTTGCCTTTGATCTTACTGAAAGTTTGTTTTATACAAGCCTCTGTGGATCTGTACATTCTTTAGTGCTTCTCACAGTTACAAATTGACTGCAAGCAAGACAACGAACACACTTGAATAGAGCATGGTTCATTGATTTTCGTCCAAAGTTTTACAAAACATTTCCCGAATAACAAGCATCAATGGCAACCAACAAAACAGCAAAAGAGCTGAATATCTCAGTAGGGAGCACTCTGGGAAATTGCCTGAAAGTGCAATCTTTCCTCAGAGAGGGCGGCTTTGAATTTTTTACCAAATGCTGCAAAAACCAACGAGAAAGTCGGCGTCAAAGTCAACAAGAGCCGTCCGGCAATTTTCAGACAGGCAAAAGTTGAAATTGATATCCTGAAATTGACATGCTGAAACAGCTGCGACGTCCGCATAGGTGATGATGATTGGCTAAGGTGCAGTAGGCCTTTCACGATAAGCCAATCTCAGGCAGTGTTCAGTTTAAACACAAATAACACCCAAACCCTGGTTGGACCGGGTCGCCTTGTTTTTCTCTCTGATTCATATCTACCTGTTACATTCTGACTCTACTTAATGGCAGACTGTATCATTGTAGAAGCTTCAGCTCAAAAACAAAAATACATGCAATGATGATTTTGACCACTTATATATACTGCGTTTGTGACAGTTAACGTCGCTTACGGCCATACCACCCTGAACACGCCTGATCTCGTTTGATCTCGGAAGCCAAGCAGTGTCGGGCCTGGTTAGTACTTGGATGGGAGACTGCCTGGGAATACCAGGTGCTGTAAGATTTTCATTTTCATCAGGAGACATGGTAACATTTACATCATCAAAATACATGAAATGATCATTTTGACCACTTATATATGCTGCTTTCGTGATGCTTGACATTGCTTACGGCCATACCAACCTGAACACGGCCGATCTTGGAAGCTAAGCACAGTCGGCCTGGTTAGTACTTGGATGGAAACCACCTGGGAATACCAGTTGCTGTAAGCTTTTCATTTTCATCAGGAGGCATGGTAACATTTACATCATCAAAATACATGCAATGATGATTTTGATCACTTATATATACTGCTTTAGTGACATTTGAAGTTGCTTACGGCCATACCAACCTGAACAAGCCCGATCTCGTCTGATCTCTGAAGCTAAGCAGTGTCGGGCCAGATTAGTACTTGGATGGGAGACCGCCAGGGAATACCAGGTGCTGTAAGCTTTTCATTCTCATCAGGAGACATGGTCACATTAACATCATCAAAATACATTCAAGGATGATTTTGATCACTTATATATACTGCTTTAGTGACATTTGACGTTGCTTACGGCCATAAAAACCTGAACAAGCCCGATCTCGTCTGATCTCGGAAGCTAAGCATGGTCGGGCCTGGTTAGTTCTTGGATGGGAGACCGCCTGGCAATACCAGGTGCTGTAAGCTTTTCATTCTCATCAGGAGACATGGTAACATTTACATCATCAAAATACATGCAATGATCATTTTGACCACTTATATATACTGCTTTAGTGACATTTGACATTGCTTACGGCCATACCAACCTGAACACGCCCGATCTCGTCTGATCTCGGAAGCTAAGCACGGTCGGGCCTGGTTAGTACTTGGAAGGGAGACCGCCTGGGAATACTAGGTGCTGTAAGCCTTTCATTTTCATCAGGAGACATGGTAACATTTACATCATCAAAATACATGCAATGATCATTTTGACCACTTATATATACTGCGTTTGTGACAGTAACCATTGCTTATGGCCATACCACCCTGAACACGCCTGATCTCATCTGATCTCGGAAGCTAAGCAGTGTAGGGCCTGGTTAGTACTTGGATGGGAGACCGCCTGGGAATACCAGGTGCTGTAAGCTTTTCATTCTCATCAGGAGACATTGGTAACATTTACATCATCAAAATACATGCAATGATCATTTTGAGCACTTATATATACTGATTTAGTGACATTTGACATTGCTTACGGCCATACCTACCTGAACACGTCTGATCACGGAAGCTAAGCACGGTCGGGCCTATTTAGTACTTGGATGGGAGACCGCCTGGGAATACTAGGTGCTGTAAGCCTTTCATTTTCATCAGTAGACATGGTAACATTTACATCAACAAAATACATGCAATGATGAATTTGACCACTTATATATACTGCGTTTGTGACATTTGACGTTGATTACGGCCATACCACCCTGAACACGCCTGATCTTGTCTGATCTCGGAAGCTATGCAGCGTCGGGCCTGGTTGGTACTTGGATGGGAGACCGCCTGCGAATACCAGGTGCTGTAAGCTTTTCATTTTCATCAGGAGACATGGTAACATTTACATCATCAAAATTCATGCAATGATGATTTTGACCACTTATATATACTGCGTTTGTGACAGTCACCATTGCTTACGGCCATACCACCCTGAACACGCCTGATCTCGGAAGCTGAGCAGTGTAGGGCCTGGTTAGTACTTGGATGGGAGACCGCCTGAGAATACCAGGTGCTGTAAGCTTTTCATTCTCATCAGGAGACATGGTAACATTTACATCATCAAAATACATGCAATGAGGATTTTTAACACTTATATATACTGCTTTAGTGACATTTGACATTGCTTACGGCCATACCAACCTGAACACGCCCGATCTCGTCTGATCTCGGAAACTAAGCACGGTCGGGCCTGGTTAGTACTTGGATGGGAGACCGTCTGGGAATACTAGTTGATGTAAGCCTTTCATTTTCATCAGGAGAAATGGGAACATTTACATCATCAAAATACATGCAATGATGATTTTGACCACTTATATATACTGCGTTTGTGACAGTCACCATTGCTTACGGCCATACCACCCTGAACACGCCCGATAGTGGGAGTGGTGATTGCGAGTGGCGCGAATTTCGAATTTGCACAGCGACTGCCTGACTTCTCTGTGATATTTTTGTTCTTTGTTTGAAATCAGAAGAATAGTTGTTTTATTTGATCTTTTGTGCTTATCGTCCCCGTAATTTCCCCGACGGCTCTCGGGCTGTTCGGGGGATTGTTTTTTTTTTCCGCCTAAACTTATTATGATGAATCAAGGGGAGGAAGATACAATGAACCCTCAGATGCAAGGAATGGCTGTAAATACGAAAAAGTTTGAGAGGGAGCTGACGGTGGAGGTGGAGGTGGAAGATACGAAATCAATCGCGGTAATGGACCTGCTGAAAGGTGTAAAGAAGGAGTGTGGGGAAATTTTAGGTTGTAGAATGAAGACGGACAAGAAATTCGAAATCACGATGAAGGATGGTGCCGGGAAGGCAAAGTTGATTGACGGTATAAGAATAAATGGAGTGCCAGTGATCGGACGTGACATAATGAACAGCGACATGGTCGTCTCTTTCCTAAACTTACCCGTGTATCTGGAGGACAGCACGATCATGGAAAGACTTAATGAATGGGGGGTCCGGCCACTGTCGGCAATTAAACGCCGTGTGTGGCCGGGCACAGACATTGCCGACGGCACGAGATTTTTTAAAGGTCCGATTCAACGAGCAAGTCAGATCGCTGCCATACTCCACTAAATTTGAAACTATGAGGGGCGTGGAGTATTTCCGTGTGATCCACGATAGACAATCCAAGTGTGCAGAAAATGCATCAAGCCGGGACACATCTTCAGAGAATGCCCGGAGTTCAAGTGTTTCAGGTGCGGAGAGAGTGGCCACTACGCACGGGAGTGCGCCGAGAGGAGAAGGACGGAGGAGGAGATGGGTGAGGAAGTGGAGGAAGAGAACGGACGCAACAACCACGACGGCGAAGGAGGCCAAGGTCAAACAGAGGTCCTAGACAAGGGTGAGGAGGACATGGGGATCGAGGAAGAGGAGGATCCGAAAACTGGTGGAAAGGATGTCGGTGGAGCGGAGAACACCAGTGGAGCGGACAACAAGAACGCAAATGGAGAGGGTGGAGAGAAACCGAACCCTGCTGCCAAACAAGGAAAGGAGAATGAAGAAAAGGACCGAGGACGATTAAATGGACATGAAAGAGAGGAAGATAACGGACAACCAGACTTGACAAAGATCTTTCAAAGATTCTCAGCAAAGCGGAAGGCGGAGAAAGACAAAGAAAGAGAGGAGCGAAAAGGACCGAAATCCGGTATGTGATTGTATAGTTTTGGTTTAAATGTTTACTTTTTGGTTTCTATTTATATTCAGTTTTGCTCTCATGGCCACAATAACCTCTATTAACGCAAATGGGCTAAGAAATAAGAGAAAAATAAAAGAGCTATTATTTGCATACCGCAGCGATATTATATGTATTCAAGAAACTAATTGGGACGAGGACATAGTTAAAGAAATGAGAGAGGAATGGAGGGGAGCTATATATTATAATAATGGGGCTAGAAACGCAAGGGGGGTAGCAATAATGATTAAAAAGGACGTTGTCGAAGACATAAAAGAGGTATATAGAGATGAGACAGGGAGAATTTTGGTGATAGAATTTAAATATAGAGAAATAGAATTCAGATTAATAAATATATACGTTCCAAATATAGAAAAAGATAAGTGTTGCATTATTAGAGAACTTAAAAATATAATCGCAGGAAGTGTATTATAGTTGGGGACTTCAATATAAAATGTAGTCGTCTAGATGTAGGTAAGGGAGTTGAATTTAGATGGGAAAGATCGAGAAACATGCTGTCCGAGCTGATGAAAGAAAAGGGGCTTATAGATGCATGGAGAGAAGAGAACTCAGAGAAGAGAGAATACACAAGGAGGCAGATGAGAGATGGGGTTCTAAAACAAAGTAGAATAGATTTGGTGTTGGTGCAAAGTAGCATTATTGGGTACATCGACAAAATAAGGCATCAAAGAAATAGCTTCAGTGACCATGATGGGGTCATGTTTCGAATTAAGGTGGAGAAAGAAGAGATAGGAGGAGGGATGTGGATATTAAACGCAGGATTAATTGAAGAAGAGGAGTACAAGATACAGATTATGGATTTGCTAGACCGAGAGAATAGGAGAAGAGGAGTGTATAAAGAAAATGACAGGCTAGACGACAGCATAGGGGAACGATGGGAGAAGATAAAAACTTTAATTAAACAAATTAGTATTAGATATAGTAAGAAAAGAAAAGGGAAAATGATGAAGGAGGAAAAGGCTCTGAAACAAAAATTGAGGGCAGAGTTAAGTAGAGCAGACAATGAGGAGGGTTATAATATAAACAATTATTTGGAGGCAAAGATGAAGTTAGAGAGGTTTGAGACGGAGAAATGTAGAGGAGCGATTCTGAGAAGTAAAGCAAAATATGCATTAGAAGGTGAAAGGTGCACAGGATATTTTTTGGGGTTAGAGAAAAGAAAACAGAATAGAACATACATAAAGGAAATTAATGACAAAAACGGAGAGAAGATAGTAGATTATGTGGAGATTCTGGAAAGGGTACAAGAATTTTATGGGGATCTCTATAAGAAAGGGGACATAGATCAAGGAAGCATAGATGAAGTGATGGAAAGTGTAGAAAGGAAACTGAGTGAAGAGGATAGGGAATGGTGTGATAGAGACATAAATGAGAAGGAGGTGATAGAGGCCATAGGAGGATTGAAAAGTGGAAAGAGTCCAGGAAGTGATGGGATAGGGATCGAATGGTACAAAGCGTACAAAAATGAGGTAGCGCAAATTCTGGTAGATGTATTCAAGGGGATGGAAAGAACAGGGCAAGTGCAGAATAGGATGGGGGAGGGTGTAATAGCAATAATATACAAAAAGAAAGGAAGTAGGTTAGATTTGGAAAACTACAGGCCAATTAGTTTGCTAAATACAGATTATAAGATACTAACTAAAGTCCTGGCAAATAGGATGAAGGGAGTGATAGGGAACATAGTACAGAACACGCAGAGTTACAGCATACCGGAAGAGACATAGCAGACACAATAGCCACAATCAGAGATTCAATAGAACACATGAAAGAGGATGGGAAAGGGGGAGTAGTGCTGGGAATAGATTGGAATAAGGCCTTTGATAGAGTAGACCACAGATTCCTGTTTAGAGTACTGGAGAAAGTTGGGTTCGGGGAGAGGATGGTGGGATGGGTAAAGAGGCTGTATGACAGTGCCAAGAGCCGAGTGAAGGTAAACGGTGTCTTGACAAACCTTTTCGATGTGGAGAGATCAGTGAGACAGGGATGTCCCCTGTCAGCACTACTGTATGCAATAGTTGTTGAGCCCCTGGCGATGCTGATCAAAACTGACCAGGAGGTGAAAGGTGTTCAGTTGCCCTATGGAGGGACCTGTGTCATCAATCAATATGCAGACGACACAACTATTACGGTCAGGGACAACAACAGTGTGAAAAGGGTGCTACAGATAATAGAAAAATATGGACGGGCATCAGGAGCCAAAATCAACAAAACTAAATCAGTGATCATGTACATTGGAGATATAGAGAGGATAGAAATGGGCTTAAAGGTGGAGGAGAAATACATGAAGGTGTTGGGAGTGTGTCTGGGGGTGGCAAGCAAAGAGGCTAGAGATGAGACATGGACTGGAGTGATTAATAAGATAAAAACAGTATGTACACTATGGAGGGGGAGAAAACTTAAACTGAAAGGAAAAGTGATGGTGGTGAATAATTTGTTATTCTCAGTTTGTGTATATGTGATGAGAGTGTTAGACATGCCAGAGTGGGTTATGAATGTGTTAAACAAAACTATTTGTGACTTTATATGGGAGGGGAAAGGGGTGAAAATTGCACAAAAAACTTTGATAGGGAAGAAGAGAGAGGGTGGGCTGAAGCTCATTGATTTGGAAATGAAAAGAACGGCAATAAGAGTAAGAACGATCCAAAAATACATGGAGCGTGGATTGAACTATGGATGGAAGGAGTTTTTAAGGAAATATGTGGATGAAGTGGGTGGGATAGGTGACTATGGTTTGTTTATGGGTTTCAAACAATCAATGACAGTTAAAATCCCAGAGTTTTACAGGGAGGTGTTTGAAGCGTGGAGAAAATTTCTACCAAAAGTAGAATATGAGTGTGATGGGTTGCAAATGTTTGTTAACCTACCCTTGTTTCTCAATGAGAAATTTAAATATAATAATAAAAGTCTGTATGAGCCACAATTCATGGTGGCAAATATTAAACAAGTCAAGGATATTATTTATGAGGTCATCCCGGGGTTTTTGAGATTGAATTGTATTTATGATTCTGTGAATGATTTAGATGGTATGGAAAGCAAAGAAAAAGTCAGCCGAATATATGAGCGGATTAAAAGTAGTATACCTCTGGAATGGACAAACATTATTAAAAGAGACTGTGTGATTAAGCAAGACAAGCGTACACCCAAGATGTATGTGATTGAAAAAGAGAAGAAATGCCCCTTTGAAAATGTGAAGTTGAAAAAGGTATATGAATGGTTAATAGCTGATGTGATAAAAAGAGCCAGCAGCATAGAAAGTTTGGGCTGGCGTGTTCAATGATTTGGATGTTAAGAAGATATGGTTGAATGGGAACATAAAATATAACAGTATAGAGTGTGAAAATAACGATTTCCTTATAAAACATAACAGAATATATACGAATGTGGTGTTTCATAAAATAAATAATGCTGTAAGTGCAATGTGTGATGTATGTAAAAGTGGCCATGAGAGTTTTTTGCACTTTTTTTTAGATTGTTTTGAGTTAGTTGATTTCTTTGATTTCCTGAAAAAACTTTTGAGGAACATTGGCGACTTGGGATCAGAGCTGAAGGAGGGGTGGAGGAAGCTCTTTCTGTTTGGTTTACTTGAAAAGAAAAAGACTGTGAATTTTTGGTTAATTAACTACACTTTGAGCCATGCCAGATTGGCGGTTGTATATAGAAGGAATTATGCTCATTTTGAAGGGAGAAATGTACAAATTAAAGATTTGTTTAAGACAATAATGAAAAGAGATATTGAACTGAACTGCAAGTATGGGGGAGAGGAGGTGAGAGAATGTTTCATGAGTGGGAATAAGTTTATTTTTGATGGCGAAAAGGGAGAAGTTTTATTGAATTGGTGAGAGTTGGATTTGTATTTTTTATTTAGTTTGATTGTTTGATTTTTCTTTTGATACATTCATGAGAACTATGATAGGTTTGTTTCTTTTCTGATCTATGTGCAAAAGTTGACGTGACGTGTAAATTTGTGATTGAAGACTAATAAAAAGAAAAAAAAAAAAAAAAAAAACACGCCTGATCTCGTCTGATCTCGGAAGCTAAGCAGTGTCGGGCCTGGTTAGTACTTGGATGGGAGACCGCCTGGGAATACCAGGTGCTGTAAGGTTTTCATTCTCATGAGGAGACATGGTAACATTTACATCATCAAAATACATGCAATGATGTAAGTACTTGAGATCAGACGAGATCGGGCGTGTTCAGGTTGGTATGGCCGTAAGCAATGTCAAATGTCACTAAAGCAGTATATATAAGTCGTCAAAATGATCATTGCATGTATTTTGATGATGTAATGAAGGCAAAGATTCTATGCCATCATGATCAAAGGAAAACATTTCATGACATCATCATCAAAGGAAAACAATTGAGGACATCATCAAAGGAAGACATCCCATGACGTCATCGCCCTGTTTCATCCATCGTTTCTTTTGTATGTGCGTGAGCATGCCGGGAACTACGTACGGATGTAACGTTACTCCATGTGAGCGCATGTAGTCGCATGTGCGTCTGTAGGTGCGCGAAAACAATATACAAAAATTAGACCAACATGCTCCCATAACTGTGTGTAAAGGTTTGTTTAAGCCTCATCCACATTGTATAATCAATATGTTTGTGTCACGTGTAGTTTAATTATGTGCGGCTGATTCTTTATCGTATTTCCCTCTGAGGTACATAATGGTCTAGCTGGAACCTATTAACAGCGCTACTTGTGGCTTTACTACACAATGATGTAAGTATTATGTAAATTAGTTCTGTTTTTGCGTTTCTTTCGGGCAATACAGCAAACCCCAACGTCTGAGGTGGTAACCGACGTGTGCTGTCGAGATTTGTCATTAGAAATATTGACAAGTGGTTTCCTAACATTGCTTGTATTTTGCATCAATTTGCTGTTGTCCACAATTTGAACTGACGCCGAAATAAAACGAGGCCAGTGGAGATAACGTGGTCGTTAGCATACGGTGGAGTGGGGAGCTAACTACGGGGCTAAGTTAACGTGCTAACGGCCAATTTCAATGTGTCAGAATGTGTCTGTATGTATGTTAGTATTTTATTTTTATTTAACCTTTGTTTACCTAGGCAAGCAATTAAGAACAGTTTTACCGGCTGTAGTTGTGTTGTCATTTGTATTGCTGTAAGTGTTCTGTTTGCCTTGGAACAGGCTAACCGGCAGGACTATTTTACGTTATTCCCCGTGGAGAAATGAAGGTTTTACAGACAATGCAAAATGATAAAACAAACCAAAACCAAAGAGGAGAAACTATATAAAAGTAAATATGTTAAAGGTACAAAAATAATTACATCTACTACTATTTATTACTAATACGGATACAGTTGGTAGAAGAGTGGTAGTGGTGATTTTGGTTGCTCATGCCAAAATCTGACGACATATATTATCATATCAATAGTACCATCGGACGGCAGTGTTATAGATCTCACTATGTGACACTCAAGATTGAAAGGTGTTAATGAAAACTTTGATCGAGGAACCTAAATGAAAACACAACCAGAGTGAGAGAAAAGAAAATGATCACAGAAAACAGAAGAAATTTGGAAAATCTTTCCCACACTCTCTCTTCCTAGCGCACTCCTCACAAAATTTACATAGAATGTGCCATAGAATGTTTTCCTTCATGATGTCATAGAATTCTGTCCTTTCATCAAATCTTTTCCTTTGGCCATGATGGCATAGAATCTTTGCCTTTGATCTTACTGAAAGTTTGTTTTATACAAGCCTCTGTGGATCTGTACATTCTTTAGTGCTTCTCACAGTTACAAATTGACTGCAAGCAAGACAAGGAACACACTTGAATAGAGCATGGTTCATTGATTTTCGTCCAAAGTTTTACAAAACATTTCCCGAATAACAAGCATCAATGGCAACCAACAAAACAGCAAAAGAGCTGAATATCTCAGTAGGGAGCACTCTGGGAAATTGCCTGAAAGTGCAATCTTTCCTCAGAGAGGGCGGCTTTGAATTTGTTACCATTTTCATCAGGAGACATGGTAACATTTACATCATCAAAATACATGCAATGATGATTTTGACCACTTATATATACTGCGTTTGTGACAGTTACCATTGCTTACGCCCAAACCACCCTGAACACGGCTGTTCTCGTCTGATCTCGGAAGCTAAGCAGTGTAGGGCCTGGTTAGTTCTTGGATGGGAGACCGCCTGGGAATACCAGGTGCTGTAGGCTTTTCATTCTCATCAGGAGACATGGTAACATTTACATCATCAAAATACATGCAATGATGATTTTGACCACTTATATATACTGCGTTTGTGACAGTCACCATTACTTACTGCCATAACATCCTGAACACGCCTGATCTCGTCTGATCTCGGAAGCTAAGCAGTGTAGGGCCTGGTTAGTATTTGGATCGGAGACCGCCTGGGAATACCAGGTGCTGTAAACTTTTCATTCTCATCAGGAGACATGGTAACATTTACATCATCAAAATACATGCAATGATGATTTTGACCACTTATATATACTGCGTTTGTGACAGTTAACGTTGCTTACGGCCATACCACCCTGAACACGCCTGATCTCATCTGATCTCGGAAGCTAAGGGCCTGGTTAGTACTTGGATGGGAGACCGCCTGGGAATACCAGGTGCTGTAAGCTTTTCATTTTCATCAGGAGACATGGTAACATTTACATCATCAAAATACATGCAATAATGATTTTGACCACTTATATATATTGTGTTTGTGACAGTCACCGTTGCTTATGGCCATACCACCCAGAACCCGCCTGATCTCTGAAGCTAAGCAGTGTAGGGCCTGGTTAGTATTTGGATGGGAGACCGCCTGGGAATACCAGGTTCTGTAGCCTTTTCATTCTCATCAGGTGACATGGTAACATTTACATCATCAAAATACATGCAATGATCATTTTGACCACTTATATATACTGCTTTAGTGACATTTGACATTGCTTACGGCCATACCAACCTGAACACGCCCGATCTCGTCTGATCTCGGAAGCTAAGCACGGTCAAGCCTGGTTAGTACTTGGATGGAGACCGCCTGGGAATACTAGGTGTTGTAAGCCTTTCATTTTCATCAGGAGACATGGTAACATTTACATCATCAAAATACATGCAATGATGATTTTGACCACTTATATATACTGCGTTTGTGACAGTCACCATTGCTTACGGCCATACCACCCTGAACACGCCTGATCTCATCTGATCTCGGAAGCTAAGCAGTGTAGGGCCTGGTTAGTACTTGGATGGGAGACCGCCTGGTAAATACAGGTGCTGTAAGCTTTTCATACTCATCAGGAGACATGGTAACATTTACATCATCAAAATACATGCAATGATAATTTTGACCACTTATATATACTGCGTTTGTGACGGTTACCATTGCTTACGCCCAAACCACCCTGAACACGGCTGTTCTCGTCTGATCTCGGAAGCTAAGCAGTGTAGGGCCTGGTTAGTTCTTGGATGGGAGACCACCTGGGAATACCAGGTGCTGTAGGCTTTTCATTCTCATCAGGAGACATGGTAACATTTACATCATCAAAATACATGCAATGATCATTTTGACCACTTATATATACTGCTTTAGTGACATTTAACATTGCTTACGGCCATACCAACCTGAACACGCCTGATCTCGTCTGATCTCGGAAGCTATGCATGGTCGGGCCTGGTTACGACTTGGATGGGAGACCGCCTGGGAATACTAGGTGCTGTAAGCCTTTCATTTTCATCAGGAGACATGGTAACATTTACATCATCAAAATACATGCAATGATGATTTTGACCACTTATATATACTGCGTTTGTGACAGTTACCATTGCTTACGGCCATACCACCCTGAACACGCCTGATCTCATCTGATCTTGGAAGCTTAGGGCCTGGTTACGACTTGGATGGGAGACCGCCTGGGAATACTAGGTGCTGTAAGCCTTTCATTTTCATCAGGAGACATGGTAACATTTACATCATCAAAATACATGCAATGATCATTTTGACCACTTATATATACTGCGTTTGTGACAGTCACCATTGCTTACGGCCATACCACCCAGAACACGCCTGATCTCGGAAGCTAAGCAGTGTAGGGCCTGGTTAGTACTTGGATGGGAGACCGCCTGGGAATACCAGGTGCTGTAACCTTTTCATTCTCATCAGGAGACATGGTAACATTTACATCATCAAAATACATGCAATGATGATTTTGACCACTTATATATACTGTTTTTGTGACATTTGACATTGCTTACGGCCATACCATCCTGAACACGCCTTAGTTTCAGTTTGAAAGTCTCACAGAATCTACGGACCCACCTAGGTTTGTATAAAACAAACTTTCAATAAGATCAAAGTCAAAGATTCTATGCCATCATGATCAAAGGAAAACATTTCATGACATCATCATCAAAGGAAAACAATTGAGGACATCATCAAAGGAAGACATCCCATGACGTCATCGCCCTGTTTCATCCATCGTTTCTTTTGTATGTGCGTGAGCATGCACGGAACTACGTATGGATGTAACGTTACTCCATGTGCGCGCATGTAGTCGCACGTGCGTCTGTTTGTTTACCTAGGCAAGCAATTAAGAACAGTTTTACCGGCTGTAGTTGTGTTGTCATTTTATTGCTGTAAGTTTACTGTTTGTCTTGGAACAGGCTAACCGGTTTAGCACGTTGTGATGCTGCCAACTGGTACAGCGTTAAATAGTTGTACAACTACAACTATAGCCGAAGAGTCAACCTTAACATATTTGAGTGTTTATGCTCTAATGCTGGACATTTTATGAGACATGTATAAAAGAGTGATCTATGAAAATAAATAGACCCCAGTTAGTTGTCATTAGATGTACTGAATCACTTGAATCTTGAATTAGAGATAAGGCAGGATTATTTTACGTTATTCCCCGTGGAGAAATGAAGGTTTTACAGACAATGCAAAATGATAAAACAAACCAAAACCAAAGGAGAGAAACTAAATAAAAGTAAATATGTTAAAGGTACAAAAATAATTACATCTACTACTATTTATTACTAATACTGATACAGTTGGTAGAAGAGTGGTAGTGGTGATTTTGGTTGCTCATGCCAAAATCTGACGACATATATTATCATATCAATAGTACCATCGGACGGCAGTGTTATAGATCTCACTATGTGACACTCAAGATTGAAAGGTGTTAATGAAAACTTTGATCGAGGAACCTCAATGAAAACACAACCAGAGTGAGAGAAAAGAAAATTATCACAGAAAACAGAAGAAATTTGGAAAATCTTTCCCACACTCTCTCTTCCTAGCGCACTCCTCACAAAATTTACATAGAATGTGCCATAGAATGTTTTCCTTCATGATGTCATAGAATTCTGTCCTTTCATCAAATCTTTTCCTTTGGCCATGATGGCATAGAATCTTTGCCTTTGATCTTACTGAAAGTTTGTTTTATACAAGCCTCTGTGGATCTGTACATTCTTTAGTGCTTCTCAAAGTTACAAATTGACTGCAAGCAAGACAAGGAACACACTTGAATAGAGCATGGTTCATTGATTTTCGTCCAAAGTTTTACAAAACATTTCCCGAATAACAAGCATCAATGGCAACCAACAAAACAGCAAAAGAGCTGAATATCTCAGTAGGGAGCACTCTGGGAAATTGCCTGAAAGTGCAATCTTTCCAAAGAGAGGGCGGCTTTGAATTTGTTACCATTTTCATCAGGAGACATGGTAACATTTACATCATCAAAATACATGCAATGATCATTTTGACCACTTATATATACTGCTTTAGTGATGTTTGACATTGCTTACGGCCATACCAACCTGAACACGCCCAGGTCCTGTAAGCCTTTCATTTTCATCAGGGGACACAGGAACATTTCCATCATCATAATACATGCAATATTGATTTTGACCACTTATATGTACCGCTTTTGTGACTGACACCATACCACCTCGTAAGACGCCCGTGTTTGCTTGTCTCGCTTGCTTTCAGTTTGAAAGTCAAACAGAATCTACGGACCCACCTAGGTTTGTATAAAACAAACTTTCAATAAGATCAAAGGCAAAGATTCTATGCCATCATGATCAAAGGAAAACATTTCATGACATCATCATCAAAGGAAAACAATTGAGGACATCATCAAAGGAAGACATCCCATGACGTCATCGCCCTGTTTCATCCATCGTTTCTTTTGTATGTGCGTGAGCATGCACGGAACTACGTACGGATGTAACGTTACTCCATGTGCGCGCATGTAGTCGCACGTGCGTCTGTACGTGCGTGAAAACAACACACAAGAACTAGACCAACATGCTCCCATAACTGTGTGTAAAGGTTTGTTTAAGCCTCATCCACATTGTATAATCAATATGTTTGTGTCACGTGTAGTTTAATCATGTGCGGCTGATTCTTTATCGTATTTCCTTCTGAGGTACATAATGGTCTAGCTGGAACCTATTAACAGCGCTACTTGTGGCTTTACTACACAATGATGTAAGTATTATGTAAATGATTTCTTTTTTGCGTTTCTTTCGGGCAATACAGCAAACCCCAACGTCTGAGGTGGTAGCCGACGTGTGCTGTCGAGATTTGTCATTAGAATATTGACAAGTGGTTTCCTAACATTGCTTGTATTTTGCATCAATTTGCTGTTGTCCACAATTTGAACTGACGCCGAAATAAAACGAGGCGAGTGGAGATAACGTGGTCGTTAGCATACGTGGAGTGGGGAGCTAACTACGGGGCTAAGTTAACGTGCTAACGGCCAATTTCAATGTGTCAGAATGTGTCTGTATGTATGTTAGTATTTTATTTTTATTTAACCTTTGTTTACCTAGGCAAGCAATTAAGAACAGTTTTACCGGCTGTAGTTGTGTTGTCATTTTTATTGCTGTAAGTTTTCTGTTTGTCTTGGAACAGGCTAACCGGTTTAGCACGTTGTGATGCTGCGAACTGGTACAGCGTTAAATAGTTGTACAACTACAACTATAGCCGAAGAGTCAACCTTAACATATTTGAGTGTTTATGCTCTAATGCTGGACTTTTTATGAGACATGTATAAAAGAGTGTTCTACGAAAATAAAAAAGACCCCAGTTAGTTGTCATTAGATGTACTGAATCACTTGAATCTTGAATTAGAGATAAGGCAGGACTATTTTACGTTATTCCCCGTGGAGAAATGAAGGTTTTACAGACAATGCAAAATGATAAAACAAACCAAAACCAAAGGAGAGAAACTATATAAAAGTAAATATGTTAAAGGTACAAAAATAATTACATTTATTAATAATACTGATACAGTTGGTAGAAGAGTGGTAGTGGTGATTTTGGTTGCTCATGCCAAAATCTGACAACATATATTATCATATCAATAGTACCATCGGACGGCAGTGTTATAGATCTCACTATGTGACACTCAAGATTGAAAGGTGTTAATGAAAACTTTGATCGAGGAACCTAAATGAAAACACAACCAGAGTGAGAGAAAAGAAAATTATCACAGAAAACAGAAGAAATTTGGAAAATCTTTCCCACACTCTCTCTTCCTAGCGCACTCCTCACAAAATTTACATAGAATGTGCCATAGAATGTTTTCCTTCATGATGTCATAGAATTCTGTCCTTTCATCAAATCTTTTCCTTTGGCCATGATGGCATAGAATCTTTGCCTTTGATCTTACTGAAAGTTTGTTTTATACAAGCCTCTGTGGATCTGTACATTCTTTAGTGCTTCTCAGAGTTACAAATTGACTGCAAGCAAGACAACGAACACACTTGAATAGAGCATGGTTCATTGATTTTCGTCCAAAGTTTTACAAAACATTTCCCGAATAACAAGCATCAATGGCAACCAACAAAACAGCAAAAGAGCTGAATATCTCAGTAGGGAGCACTCTGGGAAATTGCCTGAAAGTGCAATCTTTCCTCAGAGAGGGCAGCTTTGAATTTGTTACCAAATGCTGCAAAAACCAACGAGAAAGTCTGCGTCAAAGTCAACAAGAGCCGTCCGACAATTTTCAGACAGGCAAAAGTTGAAATTGATATCCTGAAATTGACATGCTGAAACAGCTGCGACGTCCGCATAGGTGATGATGATTGGCTAAGGTGCAGTAGGCTTTCACGATAAGCCAAACTCAGGCAGTGTTTAGTTTATACACAAATCACACCCACACCCTGGTTGGACCGGGTTTTTCTCTCTGATTCATATCTACCTGTTACATTCTGACTCTACTTCCTGGCAGACTGTATCATTATAGAAGCTTCAGCTCAAAAACAAAAATACATGCAATGATGATTTTGACCACTTATATATACTGCGTTTGTGACAGTTAACGTTGCTTACGGCCATACCACCCTGAACACGCCTGATCTCGTTTGATCTCGGAAGCCAAGCAGTGTCGGGCCTGGGTTAGTACTTGGATGGGAGACCGCCTGGGAATACCAGGTGCTGTAAGCTTTTCATTTTCATCAGGAGACATGGTAACATTTACATCATCAAAATACATGAAATGATCATTTTGACCACTTATATATGCTGCTTTCGTGATGTTTGACATTGCTTACGGCCATACCAACCTGAACACGGCCGATCTTGGAAGCTAAGCACGGTCGGGCCTGGTTAGTATTTGGATGGGAAACCACCTGGGAATACCAGTTGCTGTAAGCTTTTCATTTTCATCAGGAGGCATGGTAACATTTACATCATCAAAATACATGCAATGATCATTTTGATCACTTATATATACTGCTTTAGTGACATTTGAAGTTGCTTACGGCCATACCAACCTGAACAAGCCCGATCTCGTCTAATCTCGGAAGCTAACCAGTGTCGGGCCTGGTTAGTACTTGGATGGGAGACCGCCTGGGATTACCAGGTGCTGTAAGCTTTTCATTCTCATCAGGAGACATGGTAACACTTACATCATCAAAATACATGCAATGATGATTTTGATCACTTATATATACTGCTTTAGTGACATTTGACGTTGCTTACGGCCATACCAACCTGAACAAGCCCGATCTCGTCTGATCTCGGCAACTAAGCATGGTCGGGCCTGGTTAGTACTTGGATGGGAGAACCGCCTGGGAATACCAGGTGCTGTAAGCTTTTCATTCTCATCAGGAGACATGGTAACATTACATCATCAAAATACATGCAATGATGATTTTGATCACTTATATATACTGCGTTTGTGACAGTTTACCATTGCTTAAGGCCATAACACAACCTGAACACAGCCTGATCTCGTCTGATCTCGGAAGCTAAGCAGTGTAGTCCCTGTTTAGTTCTTGGATGGGAGACCGCCTGGGAATACCAGGTGCTGTAAGCTTTTCATTCTCATCAGGAGACATGGTAACATTTACATCATCAAAATACATGCAATGATCATTTTGACCACTTATACATACTGCTTTAGTGACATTTGACATTGCTTACGGCCATACCAACCTGAACATGCCCGATCTCGTCTGATCTCGGAAGCTAAGCACGGTCGGGCCTGGTTAGTACTTGGATTGGAGACCGCCTGGGAATACTAGGTGCTGTAAGCCTTTCATTTTCATCAGGAGACATGGTAACATTTACATCATCAAAATACATGCAATGATCATTTTGACCACTTATATATCTGCGTTTGTGACAGTTACATTGCTTACGGCCATACCACACTGAACACGCCTGAATCTCGTCTGATCTCGAAGCGAAGCATGGTCGGGCCTGTTAGTACTTGGATGGGAGACCGCCTGGGAATCCAGGTGCTGTAAGCTTTTCATTCACATCAGGAGACATGGTAACATTTACATCATCAAATTACATGCAATGATCATTTTGATCACTTATATATACTTTTTGTGACAGTTACCATTGCTTACGGCCCATAACCACCCTGAACACGCCGTGATCTCATCTGATCTCGGAAGCTAAGGGCCCTGTTAGTACTTGGATGGGAAACCGCCTTGGGAATATCAGGTGCTGTTAGCTTTTCATTCTCATCAGGAGACATGGTAACATTTACATCATCAAAATACATGCAATGATATTTTGACCACTTATATATAGTGCTTTAGTGACATTTGACATGGCTTACGGCCATACCAACCTGAACAAGCCCATCTTAGTCTGATCTCGGAAGCTAAGCGCGGTCGGGCCTGGTTAGTAATTTGGATGGGAGACCGCCTGGAATAGAGGTGCTGTAACCCTTTCATTTTCATCAGGAGACATGGTAACATTTACATCATAAAAAATACATGCAATGATGATTTTGACACTTATATATTCTGCGTTTGTGACAGTTACCATTGCTTACAGCCATACCACCCTGAACACGCCTAATCTCGTCTGATCTCGGAAGCTAAGCAGGTAGGGCCTGGTTAGTACTTGGATGGGAGACCGCCTGGGAATACCAGGTGCTGTAAGCTTTCATTCTCATCAGGAGTCATGGTAACATTTACATCATCAAAATTCATGCAATGATCATTTGATCACTTATATATACTTCTTTAGTGACATTTGACATTGCTTACGGCCATAACAACCTGAACACGCCGATCTCGTCTGATCTCGGAAGCAAGCGTGGCCTGATTAGTACTTGTGATGGGAGACCGCTTGGAATACCAGGTGCTGTAAGCTTTTCATTTTCATCAGGAGACATGGTAACATTTACATCATCAAAATACATGCAATGATGATTTTGACCACTTATTTAAACTGCTTTGTGACAGTTGCATTGCTTACGACCATACCAACCTGAACAGCAGCCTCATCTCATCTGATCTCGGAAGCTAAGCGCGGTCTAGTACTTGGATGGAGACCGCCTGCGAATACTAGGTGCTGTAACCCTTTCATTTCATCAGGAGACATGTAACATTTACATCATCAAAATACATGCAATGATGATTTTGACCACTTTTATATACTGCGTTTGTGACAGTTACCATTGCTTACGGCCATACCACCCGCCTGATCTCATCTGATCTCGGAGCTAAGCAGTGTAGGGCCTGGTTAGTACTTGGATAGGTGACCGCCTGGGAATACCAGGTGCTGTAAGCTGTTCATTCTCATCAGGAGACATGGTAACATTTACATCATCAAAATACATGCAATGTTCATTTTGATCACTTATATATATACTGCTTTAGTGACATTTGACGTTGCTTACGGCCATACCAACCTGAACAAGCCCGATCTCGTCTGATCTCGGAAGCTGAGCACGGTCGGGCCTGGTTAGTACTTGGATGGGAAACCGCCTGGGAATACTAGGTGCTGTAAGCTGTTCATTCTCATCAGGAGACATGGTAACATTTACATCATCAAAATACATGCAATGATCATTTTGAGCACTTATTTATACTGCGTTTGTGACAGTTACCATGGCTTACGGCCATACCAACCTGAACAATCCCGATCTCGTCTGATCTCCGAAGCTAAGCATGGACGGGCCTGGTTAGTACTTGGGTGGGAGACCGCCTGGGTATACCAGGTGCTGTAAGCTTTTCATTTTCATCAGGAGACATGGTAACATTTACATCATCAAAATACATGCAATGATCATTTTGACCACTTATATATACTTCTTTTGTGACTGACAAAATGGCTTAAGGGCATACCACACTGAACACACCCATGTCATCTGATCTCGGAAGTTTAGCAGGGTGGGGCGTGGTTAGTACTTGAATGGGAGACCGCCTGGGAATACTAGGTGCTGTAAGCCTTTCATTTAAATCAGGAGACATGGTAACATTTACATCATCAAAATACATGCAAGATCATTTTGACCCACTTATATATACTGCGTTTGTGACAATTACCATTGCTTACGGTCATACCACCCTGAAAACGTCTGATCTCATCTGCTCTCGGAAGCTAAGTGCCTGGTTAGTACTTGGATGGGAAACAGCCTGGGAATATCAGGTGCTGTAAGCTTTTCATTCTCATCGGGAGACATGGTAACATTTACATCATCAAAATACATGCAATGATGATTTTGATCACTTATATATACTGCTTTAGTGACATTTGACGTTGCTTACGGCCATACTACCCTGAACAAGCCCGATCTCGTCTGATCTCGGACGCTAAGCACGGTTGGGCCTGGTTAGTACTTGGATGGGAGAACCGCCTGCGAATACTAGGTGCTGTAAGCCTTTCATTTTCATCAGGAGACATGGTAACATTTACATCATCAAAATACATGCAATGATGATTTTGACCACTTTTATATACTGCGTTTGTGACAGTTACCATTGCTTACGGCCATACCACCCTGAACACGTCTGATCTCATCTGCTCTCGGAAGCTAAGGGCCTGGTTAGTACTTGGATGGGAAACAGCCTGGGAATATCAGGTGCTGTAAGCTTTTCATTCTCATCAGGAGACATGGTAACATTTACATCATCAAAATACATGCAATGATGATTTTGATCACTTATATATACTGCTTTAGTGACATTTGACGTTGCTTACGGCCATACCAACCTGAACAAGCCCGATCTCGTCTGATCTCGGACGCTAAGCACGGTTGGGCCTCTGGTTAGTACTTGGATGGAAACCGCCTGCGAATACTAGGTGCGTAAGCCTTTCTTTTTCATCAGGAGACATGGTAACATTTACATCATCAAATACTTTGCAATGATGATTTTGACCACTTATATATACTGCTTTTAGTTACATTTGACATTGCTTACGGCCATAACCAACCTGACACGCCGATCTCGTCTGATCTCGGAAGCAAAGCGCGGTCGGGCCTGATTAGTACTTGGATGGGAGACCCGCCTTGGAATACCAGGTGCTGTAAGCTTTTCATTTTCATCAGGAGACATGGTAACATTTACATCATCAAAATACATGCAATGATGATTTTGACCACTTATATATACTGCGTTTGTGACAGTTGTCATTGCTTACGACCATACCACCCTGAACACGCCTGATCTCATCTGATCTCGGAAGCTAAGCGCGGTCGGGCCTGGTTAGTACTTGGATGGGAGACTGCCTTGGAATACCAGGTGCTGTAAGCTTTTCATTCTCATCAGGAAACATGGTAACATTTAAAATCATCAAAATACTTTGCAATGATCATTTTGAGCACTTATATCAACTGCTTTAGCGACATTTGACATTGCTACGCCATAGTAACCTGAACACGCCCGATCCCGTCTGATCTCGGAAGCTAAGCACGGTCGGGCCTGGTTAGTACTTGGATGGGAGACCCTGGGAATACTAGGTGCTGAAAGCCTTTCATTTCATAAAGGGAGCATGGTAACATTTACATAAATCAAAATACATGCAATAAACATTTCAAACCACTTATATATACTTAGTTGTGACAGTTAACCATTGCTTACGGCCAAAACCACCCTGAACACCCTGATCTCATTTGATCTCGGAAGCTAAGGGCCTGGTTAGTACTTGGATGGGAGACCGTCGGGGAATACCAGGTGCTGTAAGCTTTTTCTTTTTTCATCAGGAGACATGGTAACATTTACATCATCAAAATACATGCAATGATCCTTTTGATCACTTATTTAAACTGCATATGTGAACAGTTAACCTTGCATACGGCCATACCACCGTGAACACGCTGATCTCGTCTGTTTATCGGAAGCTAAGCAGTGTAGGGCCTGGTTAGTACTTGGATGGGGACCGCCTGGGAATACCAGGTGCTGTAAGCTTTTCATTTTCATCAGGAGACATGGTAACATTTACATCATCAAAATACATGCAATGATCATTTTGACCATTTTATATATAGTGCTTTAGTGACATTTGAAATTGCTACGGCCATAGCAACCTGAACACCGCCTGATCTCTCTGATCTCGGAAGCGAAGCAGGTCGGGCCTGATTAGTACTTGGATGGGAGACCGCCTGGGAATACCAGGTGCTGTAAGCTTTTCATTCTCATCAGGAGACATGGTAACATTTACATCATCAAAATACATGCAATGATGATTTTGACCACTTATATATACTGCGTTTGTGAGAGTTAGCGTTGCTTACGGCCATACCACCCTGAAAACGCCTCATCTCATTTGATCTCCGAAGTTAAGCAGTGTCGGGCCTGGTTAGTACTTGGATGGGAGACCGCCTGGGAATACCAGGTGCTGAAAGCTTTTCATTCTCATCAGAAGACATGGTAACATTTACATCATCAAAATACATGCAATGATCATTTTGACCACTTATATATACTGCTTACTGACATTTGAAGTTGCTTACGGCCATACCAACCTGAAAAACCCCCCGATCTCGTCTGATCTCGGAAGCTAAGCATGGAAAGGGCCTGGTTAGTACTTGGATGGGAGACCGCCTGGGAATACCAGGTGCTGTAAGCTTTTTCATTCTCATCAGGAGACATGGTAACTTTTAAACATCATCAAAATACATGCAATGATGATTTTGATCACTTATAATACTGCTTTAAAGTGACATTTGACGTTGCTTACGCCATACCCAACCTGAACAAGCCCGATCTCGTCTGATCTCGGAAGCCAAGCATGGTCGGGCGTGGTTAGTACTTGGATGGGAGACCGCCGGGGAATACCAGGTGCTGTAAGCTTTTCATTTTCATCAGGAGACATGGTAACATTTACATCATCAAAATACATGCAATGATGATTTTGACCACTTATATATACTGCTTTTGTGACAATCACCATTGCTTACGGCCAAAACCCCCCTGAACAAGCCTGATCTCGCCTGGTCTCGGAAGCTAAGCAGTGTAGGACCTGTTTAGTGCTTGGAAGGGAGACCGCCTGGGAATACCAGGTGCTGTAAGCTTTTCATTCTCATCAGGAGACATGGTAACATTTACATCATCAAAATACATGCAATGATCATTTTGACCACTTATATATACTGCTTTAGTAACGTTTGACATTGCTTACGGCCATACCACCCTGAACACGCCCGATAGTGGGAGTGGTGATTGCGAGTGGCGCGAATTTCAATTTGCACAGCGACTGCCTGACTTCTCTGTGATTTTTTTTGTTCTTTGTTTGAAATCAGAAGAATAGTTGTTTTACTTGATCTTTTTGTGCTTATCGTCCCCGTAATTTTCCCCGACGGCTCTCGGGCTGTTTGGGGGGGATTGTTTTTTTTTTTGCCGCCTAAACTTATAATGATGAATCAAGGGGAGGAAGATACAATGAACCCTCAGATGCAAGGAATGGCTGTAAATACGAAAAAGTTTGAGAAGGAGCTGACGGTGGAGGTGGAGGTGGAAGATACGAAATCAATCGCGGTAATGGACCTGCTGAAAGGTGTAAAGAAGGAGTGTGGGAAATTTTAGGTTGTAGAATGAAGACGGACAAGAAATTCGAAATCACGATGAAGGATGGTGCCGGGGAAGGCAAAGATGTTTTAAATGGTATAAAGAATAAATGGAGGGGCCAGTGATCGGACGTGACATAATAACAGCGACATGGTCGTCTCTTTCCTAAACTTACCCGTGTATCTGGAGGACAGCACGATCATGGAAAGACTTAATGAATGGGGGGTCCGGCCACTGCGGCAATTAAACGCCGTGTGTGGCCGGGCACAGACATTGCCGACGGCACGAATTTTTAAAGGCCGATTAAAACGAGCAAGTCAGATCGCTGCCATACCCACAAAATTTTGGGAAACTATGAGGGGCGTGGAGTATTTCCGTGTGATCCACGATAGACAAATCCAAGTGGCAGAAAATGCATCAAGGGCCGGGACACATCTTCAGAGAATGCCCGGAGTTCAAGTGTTTCGGGTGCGGAGAGAGTGGCCACACGCACGGGAGTGCGCCGAGAGGAGAAGGACGGAGGAGGAGATGGTGAGGGAAGTGGAGGAAGAGAACGACGCAACAACCACGACGGCGAAGGAGGCCAAGGTCAAACAGGGGGTCCTAGACAAGGGTGAGGAGGACATGGGGAAATCGAGGAAGAGGAGGATCCGAAAACTGGTTGGAAAGGATGTCGGTGGAGCGGAGAACACCAGTGGAAGCGGACAACAAGAAACGCAAATGGAGGGGGGTGGAGAGAAACCGAACCCTGCTGCCAACAAGGAAAGGAGAATGAAGAAAAGGACCGAGGACGATTAAAGGGAAACATGAAAGAGAGGAAGATAAGGGACAACCAGACTTGAAAAAGATCTTTCAAAGATTCTCAGCAAAGCGGAAGGCGGAGAAAGACAAAGAAAGAGAGGAGCGAAAAGGACCGAAATCCGGTATGTGATTGTATAGTTTTTGGTTTAAATGTTTTACTTTTTGGTTTCTATTTATATTCAGTTTTGCTCTCATGGCCACAATAACCTCTATTAACGCAAATGGCTAAGAAATAAGAGAAAAATAAAAGAGCTATTATTTGCATACCGCAGCGATATTAAAATGTATTCAAGAAACTAATTGGGACGAGGACATAGTTAAGAAATGAGAGAGGAATGGAGGGGAGCTATATATTATAATAATGGGGCTAGAAACGCAAGGGGGGTAGCAATAATGATTAAAAAGGACGTTTGTCGAAGACATAAAAGAGGTATATAGAGATGAGACAGGAAAAATTTTGGTGATAGAATTTAAATTAGAGAAATAGAATTCAGATTAATAAATATATACGTTCCAAATATAGAAAAAGATAAGTGTTGCATTATTATGAGAACTTAAAAATATAATCGCAGGGAATTTGTATTTTTAGTTGGGGACTTCAATATAAAATGTAGTCGTCTAGATGTAGGTAAGGGAGTTGAATTTAGATGGGAAAGATCGAAAAAACATGCTGTCCGAGCTGATGAAGAAAAGGGGCTTAATAGATGCAGGGAGAGAAGAGAACTCAGAGAAGAGAGAATACACAAGGAGGCAGATGAGAGATGGGGTTTCTAAAAACAAAGTAGAATAGATTTGGTGTTGGTGCAAAGTAGCATTTTTGGGTACATCGACAAAAAAAGGGGCATCAAAGAAATAGCTTCAGTGACCCATGATGGGGTCATGTTTCGAATTAAGGTGGAGAAAGAAAAGATAGGAGGAGGGATGTGGTTTATTAAACGCAGGATTAATTGAAGAAGAGGAGTACAAGAAAACAAAATATGGATTTGCTAGACCGAGAGAATGGGAGAAGAGGAGGGGTATAAAGAAAATGACGGGCTAGACGACAGCATAGGGGAACGATGGGAGAAGAATAAAAACTTTAATTAAACAAATTAGTATTAGATATAGTAAGAAAAGAAAAGGGAAAATGATGAAGAGGAAAAGGCTCTGAAACAAAAATTGAGGGCCAGAGTTAAGTAGAGCAGACCAATGAGGAGGGTTATAATATAAACAATTATTTGGAGGGAAAGATGAAGTTAGAGAGGTTTGAGACGGAGAAATGTAGAGGAGCGATTCTGAGAAGTAAAGCAAAATATGCATAGAAGGTGAAAGGTGCACCAAAGGGTATTTTTTGGGGTTAGAGAAAGAAAACAGAATAGAACATACATAAAGGGAAATTAATGACAAAAACGGAGAGAAGATAGTAGATTATGTGGGGATTCTGGAAAGGGTACAAGAATTTTATGGGGATCTCTATAAGAAAGGGGACATAGATCAAGGAAGCATAGATGAAGTGATGGAAAGTGTAGAAAGGAAACTGAGTTTAAGAGGATAGGGTATGGTGTGATAGAGACATAAATGAGAAGGAGGTGATAGAGGCCATAGGAGGATTGAAAGTGGAAAGAGTCCAGGAAGTGATGGGATAGGGATCGAATGGTACAAGCGTACAAAAATGAGGTAGCGCAAATTCTGGTAGAGTATTCAAGGGGGTGGAAAGAACAGGGCAAGTGCAGAATAGGATGGGGGGGGGTGTAATAGCAATAATATACAAAAAGAAAGGAAGTAGGTTAGATTTTGGGAAAACTACAGGCCAATTAGTTTGCTAAATACAGATTATAAGATACTAACTAAAGTCCTGGCAAATAGGATGAAGGGAGTGATAGGGAACATAGTACAGAACACGCAGAGTTACAGCATACCCGGAAGAGACATAGCAGACACAATAGCCACAATCAGAGATTCAATAGAACAATGAAAGAGGATGGGAAAGGGGGAGTAGTGCGGGAATAGATTGGAATAAAAGGCCTTTTATAGAGTAGACCACAGATTTCCTGTTTAGAGTACTGGAGAAAGTTGGGTTCGGGGAGAGGACGGTGGGATGGGTAAAGAGCTGTATGACAGTGCCAAGAGCCCAGTGAAGGTAAAACGGTGTCTTGACAAACCTTTTCGATGTGGAGAGATCAGTGAGACAGGGGTGTCCCCTGTCAGCACTACTGTTATGCAATAGTTGTTGAACCCCTGGCGATGCGATCAAAACTGACCAGGAGGTGAAAGGTGTTCAGTTGCCCTATGGAGGGACCTGTGTCATCGATCAATATGCAGACGACACAACTAAATTTCGGTCAGGGACAACAACAGTGTGAAAAGGGTTTCTACAGATAATAGAAAAATATGGAAAGGGCATCAGGAGCCAAAATCAACAAAACTAAATCAGAGATCATGTACATTGGAGATATAGAGAGGATAGAAATGGGCTTAAAGGTGGAGGAGAAATACATGAAGGTGTTGGGAGTGTGTCCCGGGGTGGCAAGCAAGAGGCTAGAGATGAGACATGGACTGGAGTGATTAATAAGATAAAAAACAGTATGTACACTATGGAGGGGGGGAAAACTTAAACTGAAAGGAAAAGTGAGGTGGTGAATAATTTGTTATTCTCAGTTGTGCATATGTGATGAGAGTGTTAGACATGCCAGAGTGGGTTATGAATGTGTTAAACAAAAATATTTGTGACTTTATATGGGAGGGGAAAAAGGGGTGAAAAATTTCACAAAAAAACTTTGATAGGGAAGAAGAGAGAGGGTGGGCTGAAGCTCATTGATTTGGAAATGAAAAGAAAAGCAATAAGTAGTAAGAACGATCCAAAAATACATGGAGCGTGGATTGAACTATTGGGTGGAAGGAGTTTTAAGGAAAAATGTGGATGAAGTGGGTGGGATAGGTGGACTAAAGGTTTTGGTTTATGGGTTTCAAACAAACAATGACAGTTAAAAAACCCCGAGTTTTACAGGGGGGTGTTTGAAGCGTGGAGAAAATTTTTACCAAAAGTAGAATATGAGTGTGATGGGTTGCAAATGTTTGTTAACCTAACCCCTTTTTTCTCAATGAGAAATTTAAATATAATAAAAAGTCTGTATGAGCCACAAATTCCCTGGTGGGAAATATTTAAAAAAGTCAAGGATATTATTTATGAGGTCATCCCGGGGTTTTTGAGATTGAATTGTATTATGATTCTGTGAATGATTTAGATGGTATGGAAAGCAAAGAAAAAGTCAGCCGAATATATGAGCGGATTAAAAGTAGTATACCTCTGGAATGGACAAACATTATTAAAAGAGACTGTGTGATTAAGCAAGACAAGCGTACACCCAAGATGTATGTGATTGAAAAGAGAAGAAATGCCTCTTTGAAAATGTGAAGTTGAAAAAGGTATATGAATGGTTTTAAAAGCTGAAGTGATAAAAGAGCCCGCAGCAGAGAAGTTTGGGCTGGCGTGTTCAATGATTTGGATTTTAAGAAGATATGGTTGAATGGGAACATAAAAATATAACAGTATAGAGTGTGAAAATAACGATTTCCTTATAAACATAACAGAATATATACGAATGTGGTGTTTCATAAAATAAATAATGCTGTAAGTGCAATGTGGATGTATGTAAAAGTGGCCATAGAGTTTTTTGCACTTTTTTTTAGATTGTTTTGAGTTAGTGATTTCTTTGATTTCCTGAAAAACTTTGAGGAACATTGGCGACTTGGGATCAGAGCTGAAGGAGGGGTGGAGGGAAACTCTTTCTGTTTGGGTTTTCTTGAAAAGAAAAAGACTGTGAATTTTTGGTTAATTAACTACACTTTGAGCCCTGCCAGATTGGGTTGTATATAGAAGGAATTATGCTCATTTGAAGGGAAAATGTACAAATTAAAGATTTGTTTAAGACAATAATGAAAGAGATATTGAACTGAACTGCAAGTATGGGGGAGAGGAGGTGAAGAAAATTTTTCATGAGTGGGAATAAGTTTTTTTGTGATGGCGAAAAGGGAGAAGTTGTATTGAATTGGTGAGAGTTGGATTTGTACTTTTTATTTAGTTTGATTGTTTGATTTTTTTTTTTGATACATTCATGGGGAACTATGATAGGTTTGTTTCTTTTCTGATCTATGTGCAAAAGTTGACGTGACGTGTAAATTTGTGATTGAAGACTAATAAAAGGAAAAAAAAAAAAAAAAAAAAAACCTCATCTCGGTAGCTAAGCAGTGTAGGGCCTGGTTAGTACTTGGATGGGAGACCGCCTGGGAATACCAGGTGCTGTAAGCTTTTCATTTTTATCAGGAGACATGGTAACATTTACATCATCAAAATACATGCAATGATCATTTTGACCACTTATATATACTGCGTTTGTGACAGTCACCATTGCTTACGGCCATACCACCCTGAACACGCCTGATCTCGGAAGCTAAGCAGTATAGGGCCAGGTTAGTACTTGGATGGAGACCACCTGAGAAATACCAGGTGCTGTAAGCTTTTCATTTTCATCAGGAGACATGGTAACATTTACATCATCAAAATAAATGCAAGGAGGATTTTTAACACTTATATATACTGCGTTTGTGACAGTCACCATTGCTTACGGCCATACCACCCTGAAAAACGCCCGATCTCGTCTGATCTCGGGAAACTAAGCACGGTCGTGCCTGGTTGTACTTGGATGGGAGACCGTCTGGGAATACTAGGTGCTGTAAGCCTTTCATTTTCATCAGGAGACATGGTAACATTTAAAATCATCAAAATACATGCAATGATGATTTTGACCACTTAATATATACTGCGTTTGTGACATTTACCATTGCTTACGGCCATACCACCCTGAACACGCCTGATCTCATCTGAATCTCGGAAGCTAAGCAGTGTCGGGGCCCGGTTAGTACTTGGATGGGAGACTGCCTGGGAATACAGGTGCTGTAAGCTTTTCATTCTCATCAGGAGACATGGTAAATTTACATCATCAAAATACATGCAATGATGTAAAATACTTGAGAAACAGACGAGATCGGGCCCTGTTCAGGTTGGTGGGGGCCGTAAGCAATGTCAAATGTCACTAAAAACAGTATATATAAGTCGTCAAAATGATCATTGCATGTATTTGATGATGTAATGAAGGCAAAGATTCTATGCCATCATGATAAGGAAAACATTTCATGACATCATCAACAAAGGAAAACAATTGAGGACATCATCAAAGGAAGACAAACCCATGACGTCATCGCCCTGTTTCATCCATCGTTTCTTTTGTATGTCCGTGAGCATGCACGGAACTACGTATGGATGAACGTTACTCCATGTGCGCGCATGTAGTCGCACGTGCGTCTGTACGTGCGCGAAAACAACACACAAGAATTAGACCAACATGCTCCCATAACTGTGTGTAAAGGTTTTGTTAAGCCTCATCCACATTGTATAAATCAATATTTTGTGTCACGTGTAGTTTAATCATGTGCGGCTGATTCTTTATCGTATTTCCTTCTGAGGTACATAATGGTCTAGCTGGAACCTATTAACAGCGCTACTTGTGGCTTTACTACACAATGATGTAAGTATTATGTAAATGATTTCTTTTTTGCGTTTCTTTTCGGGCAATACAGCAAACCCCAACGTCTGAGGGTAGCCGACGTGTGCTGTCGAGATTTGTTTATTAGAAAAATTGACAAGTGGTTTCCTAACATTGCTTTTTATTTTGCATCAATTTGCTGTTGTCCACAATTTGAACTGACGCCGAAATAAAACGAGGCCAGTGGAGATAACGTGGTCGTTAGCATACGTGGAGTGGGGAGCTCACTACGGGGCTAAGTTAACGTGCTAACGGCCAATTTCAATGTGTCAGAATGTGTCTGTATGTATGTTAGTATTTTATTTTTATTTAACCTTTGTTTTTCCTATGCAAGCAATTAAAACAGTTTTTTTAAACCCGGGTGTAGTTGTGTTGTCATTTTTATTGCTGTAAGTTTTCTGTTTGTCTTGGAACCGCTTTAAACCCGGGTTTTGCACGTTGTGATGCTGCGAACTGGTACAAGCGTTAAATAGTTGTACAACTACAACTATAGCCGAAGAGTCAACCTTAACATAAATTTTAGTGTTTATGCTCTAATGCTGGACTTTTTATGACACATGTATAAAAGAGTGATCTATGAAAATAAAAAAGACCCCAGTTAGTTGTCATTTAGATGTACTGAATGACTTGAATCTTGAATTAGAGATAAGGCAGGACTATTTTACCTTATTCCCCGTGGAGAAATGAAGGTTTTACAGACAATGCAAAATGATAAAACAAACCAAAACCAAAGGAGAGAAACTATATAAAAGTAGATATGTTAAAGGTACAAAAATAATTACATCTACTACTATTTATTACTAATACTGATACAGTTGGTAGAAGAGTGGTAGTGGTGATTTTGTTGCTCATAGCCAAAAACTGACGACATATATTTATCATATCAATAGTACCATCGGACAGCAGTGTTATAGATCTCACTATGTGACACTCAAGATTGAAAGGTGTTAATTAAAACTTTGATCGAGGAACCTAAATGAAAACACAACCAGAGTGAGAGAAAAGAAAATTATCACAGAAAACAGAAGAAATTTTGGGAAAATCTTTCCCACACTCTCTCTTCCTAGCGCACTCCTCACAAAATTTACATAGAATGTGCCATAGAATGTTTTCCTTCATGAATGTCATAGAATTCTGTCCTTTCATCAAATCTTTTCCTTTGGCCGATGAGGCATAGAATTTTTGCCTTTGATCTTACTGAAAGTTTGTTTTATACAAGTCTCGTGGATCTGTACATTCTTTAGTGTTCTCAGAGTTACAAATTGACTGCAAGCAAGACAAGGAACACACTTGAATAGAGCATGGTTCATTGATTTTCGTCCAAAGTTTTACAAAAAATTCCCGAATAACAAGCATCAATGGCAACCAACAAAACAGCAAAAGAGCTGAATATCTCATAGGGAGCACTCTGGGAAATTGCCTGAAAGTGCAATCTTTCCTCAGAGAGGGCAGCTTTGAATTTGTTACCAAATGCTGCAAAAACCAACGAGAAAGTCAGTGTCAAAGTCAACAAGAGCCGTCCGGCAATTTTCAGACAGGCAAAAGTTGAAATTGATATCCTGAAATTGACATGCTGAAACAGCTGCGACGTCCACATAGGTGATGATGATTGGCTAAGATGCAGTAGGCCTTTCACGATAAGCCAATCTCATGCAGTGTTCAGTTTAAACACAAATCACACCCAAACCCTGGTTGGACCGGGTCGCCTTGTTTTTCTCTCTGATTCATATCTACCTGTTACATTCTGACTCTACTTCCTGGCAGACTGTATCATTGTAGAAGCTTCAGCTCAAAAACAAAAATACATGCAATGATGATTTTGACCACTTATATATACTGCGTTTGTGACAGTTAACATTGCTTACGGCCATACCACCCTGAACACGCCTGATCTCGTTTGATCTCGGAAGCTAAGCAGTGTGGGGCCTGGTTAGTACTTGGATTGGAGACCGCCTGGGAATACCAGGTGCTGTAAGCTTTTCATTTTCATCAGGAGACATGGTAACATTTACATCATCAAAATACATGAAATGATCATTTTGACCACTTATATATGCTGCTTTCGTGATGTTTGACATTGCTTACGGCCATACCAACCTGAACACGCCCGATCTAGGAAGCTAAGCACGGTCGGGCCTGGTTAGTACTTGGATGGGAAACCACCTGGGAATACCAGTTGCTGTAAGCTTTTCATTTTTCATCAGGAGGCATGGTAACATTTACATCATCAAAATACATGCAATGATCATTTTGATCACTTATATATACTGCTTTAGTGACGTTTGAAGTTGCTTACGGCCATACCAACCTGAACAAGCCCGATCTCGTCTGATCTCGGAAGCTAAGCATGGTCGGGCCTGGTTAGAACTTGGATGGGAGACCGCCTGGGAATACCAGGTGCTGTAAGCTTTTCATTTTCATCAGGAGACATGGTAACATTTACATCATCAAAATACATGCAATGATGATTTTGACCACTTATATATACTGCGTTTGTGACAGTTAACGTTGCTTACGGCCATACCACCCTGAACGCGCCTGCTCTCATTTGATCTCCGAAGTTAAGCTGTGTCGGGAATGGTTAGTACTTGGATGGGAGACCGCCTGTGAATACTAGATGCTGTAAGCCTTTCATTTTCATCAGGAGACATGGTAACATTTACATCATCAAAATACATGCAATGATGATTTTGACCACTTATATATACTGCGTTTGTGACAGTTACCATTGCTTACGGCCATACCAACCTGAACACGCCCGATCTCGTCTGATCTCGGAAGCTAAGCACGGTCGGGCCTGGTTAGTACTTGGAAGGGAGACCGCCTGGGAATACTAGGTGCTGTAAGCCTTTCATTTTCATCAGGAGACATGGTAACATTTACATCATCAAAATACATGCAATGATCATTTTGACCACTTATATATACTGCGTTTGTGACAGTCACCATTGCTTATGGCCATACCACCCAGAACACGCCTGATCTTGTCTGATCTCGGAAGCTAAGCAGTGTAGAGCCTGGTTAGTACTTGGATGGGAGACCGCCTGGGAATACTAGGTGCTGTAACCTTTTCATTATGATCAGGAGACATGGTAACATTTACATCATCAAAATACATGCAATGATCATTTTGACCACTTATATATACTGCTTTAGTGACATTTGACATTGCTTACGGCCATACCAACCTGAACATGCCTGATCTCGTCTGATCTCGGAAGCTAAGCACGGTCGGGCCTGATTAGTACTTGGATGGGAGACCGCCTGGGAATACTAGGTGCTGTAAGCCTTTCATTTTCATCAGGAGACATGGTAACATTTACATCATCAAAATACATGCAATGATGATTTTGACCACTTATATATACTGCGTTTGTGACAGTTAACGTTGCTTACGGCCATACCATCCTGAACACGCCTGAGTTTCAGTTTGAAAGTCTAACAGAATCTACGGACCCACCTAGGTTTGTATAAAACAAACTTTCAATAAGATCAAAGGCAAAGATTCTATGCCATCATGATCAAAGGAAAACATTTCATGACATCATCATCAAAGGAAAACAATTGAGGACATCATCAAAGGAAGACATCCCATGACCTCATCGCCCTGTTTCATCCATGTGTGTGAGCATGCACGGAACTACGTATGGATGTAACGTTACTCCATGTGCGCGCATGTAGTCGCACGTGCGTCTGTACGTGGCGCGAAAACAACGCACAAGAATTAGACCAACATGCTCCCATAACTGTGTGTAAAGGTTTGTTTAAGCCTCATCCACATTGTATAATCAATATGTTTGTGTCACGTGTAGTTTAATCATGTGCGGCTGATTCTTTATCGTATTTCCTTCTGAGGTACATAATGGTCTAGCTGGAACCTATTAACAGCGCTACTTGTGGCTTTACTACACAATGATGTAAGTATTATGTAAATGATTTCTTTTTTGCGTTTCTTTCGGGCAATACAGCAAACCCCAACGTCTGAGGTGGTAGCCGACGTGTGCTGTCGAGATTTGTCATTAGAAATATTGACAAGTGGTTTCCTAACATTGCTTGTATTTTGCATCAATTTGCTGTTGTCCACAATTTGAACTGACGCCGAAATAAAACGAGGCCAGTGGAGATAACGTGGTCGTTAGCATACGGTGGAGTGGGGAGCTAACTACGGGGCTAAGTTAACGTGCTAACGGCCAATTTCAATGTGTCAGAATGTGTCTGTATGTATGTATGTTAGTATTTTATTTTTATTTAACCTTTGTTTACCTAGGCAAGCAATTAAGAACAGTTTTACCGGCTGTAGTTGTGTTGTCATTTTTATTGCTGTAAGTTTTCTGTTTGTCTTGGAACAGGCTAACCGGTTTAGCACGTTGTGATGCTGCCAACTGGTACAGCGTTAAATAGTTGTACAACTACAACTATAGCCGAAGAGTCAACCTTAACATATTTGAGTGTTTATGCTCTAATGCTGGACTTTTTATGAGACATGTATAAAAGAGTGATCTATGAAAATAAAAAAGACCCCAGTTAGTTGTCATTAGATGTACTGAATCACTTGAATCTTGAATTAGAGATAAGGCAGGACTATTTTACGTTATTCCCCGTGGAGAAATGAAGGTTTTACAGACAATGCA
>NC_061792.1:147630-169478 GCF_022458985.1 Mugil cephalus | reverse complement strand
TCGCTTCCGAGTCAGCGGATGGGCGGTTCGGGTTTGTTATGGGTAAGCAATGTCAAATGTCACTAAAGCACTATATATAAGTGGTCAAAATTATCATTGCATGTATTTTGATGATGTAAATGTTACCATGTCTCCTGATGAGAATGAAAAGCTTACACCACCTGGTATTCCCAGGCGGTCTCCCATCCAAGTACTAACCAGGCCCGACACTGCTTAGCTTCCGAAATCAGACAAGATCGGGCGTGTTCAGGTTAGTATGGCCGTAAGCAATGTCAAATGTAACTAAAGCAGTATATATAAGTGCTCAAAATGATCATTGCATGTATTTTGATGATGTAAATGTTACCATGTCTCCTGATGAATATGAAAGGCTTACAGCACCTAGTATTCCCAGGCGGTCTCCCATCCAAGTACTAACCAGGCCCGACCATGCTTAGCTTCCGAGATCAGACGAGATCGGGCTTGTTCAGGTTGGTATGGCAGTAAGCAACGTCAAATGTCACTAAAGGAAATTTATTATATAAGTGATCAAAATGATCATTGCATGTATTTTGATGATGTAAATGTTACCATGTCTCCTGATGAGAATGAAAAGCTTACAGCACCTGTTATTCCCAGGCGTCTCCCCATCCAAGTACTAACCAGGCCCGAGCATGCTTAGCTTCCGAGATCAGACGAGATCAGGCGTGTTCAGGGTGGTATGGCCGTAAGCGATGTCAAGTGTCACTAAATCAGTATATATAAGTGCTCAAAATCATCATTGCATGGTTTTGATGATGTAAATGTTACCATGTTTCCTGATGAGAATGAAAAGCTTACAGAACCTGGTATTCCCAGGCGGTCTCCCATCCAAGTACTAACCAGGCCCGACCGTGCTTTGCTTCCGAGATCAGACGAGATCGGGCGCGTTCAGGTTGGTATGGCCGTAAGCAATGTCAAATGTCACTAAAGCAGTATATATAAGTGATCAAAATGATCATTGCATGTATTTTGATGATGTAAATGTTACCATGTCTCCTGATGAGAATGAAAAGCTTACAGCACCTGGTATTCCCAGGCGGTCTCCCATCCAAGTACTAACCAGGCCCGACCGTGCTTAGCTTCCGAGATCAGACGAGATCAGGCGCGTTCAGGTTGGTATGGCCGTAAGCAATGTCAAATGTCACTAAAGCAGTATATATAAGTGGTCCAAATGATCATTGCATGTATTTTGATGACGTAAATGTTACCATGTCTCCTGATGAGAATGAAAAGCTTACAGCACCTGGTATTCCCAGGCGGTCTCCCATCCAAGTACTAACCAGGCCAAACACTGCTTAACTTCCGACATCAAACGTAGATCAGGCATGTTCAGGGTGGTATGGCCGTAAGCAATGGTAACTGTCACAAACGCAGTATATATAAGAGGTCAAAATCATCATTGCATGTATTTTGATGATGTAAATGTTACCATGTCTCCTGATGAGAATGAAAAGCTTACAGCACCTGGTATTCCCAGGCGGTCTCCCATCCAAGTACTAACCAGGCCCGACCATGCTTAGCTTCCGAGATCAGGCGTGTTCAGGGTGGTATGGCCGTAAGCAATGGTAACTGTCACAAACGCAGTATATATAAGTGGTAAAAATCCTCATTGCATGTATTTTGATGATGTAAATGTTACCATGTCTCCTGATGAGAATGAAAAGCTTACAGCACCTGATATTCCCAGGCGGTTTCCCATCCAAGTACTAACCGGGGCCCTTAGCTTCCGAGAGCAGATGAGATCAGACGTGTTCAGGGTGGTATGACCGTAAGCAATGGTAATTGTCACAAACGCAGTATATATAAGTGGTCAAAATGATCATTGCATGTATTTTGATGATGTAAATGTTACCATGTCTCCTGATGAAAATGAAAGGCTTACAGCACCTAGTATTCCCAGGCGGTCTTCCATTCAAGTACTAACCACGCCCGACCCTGCTAAACTTCCGAGATCAGATGACACTGGGTGTGTTCAGTGTGGTATGCCCTTAAGCCATTTTGTCAGTCACAAAAGAAGTATATATAAGTGGTCAAAATTATCATTGCATGTATTTTGATGATGTAAATGTTACCATGTCTCCTGATGAAAATGAAAAGCTTACAGCACCTGGTATACCCAGGCAGTCTCCCATCCAAGTACTAACCAGGCCCGACACTGCTTGGCTTCCGTGATCAAACGAGATCAGGCGTGTTCAGGGTGGTATGGCCGTAAGCAACGTTAACTGTCACAAACGCAGTCTGAGGAAAGATTGCACTTTCAGGCAATTTCCCAGAGTGCTCCCTACTGAGATATTTAGCTCTTTTGCTGTTTTGTTGGTTGCCATTGATGCTTGTTATTCGGGAAATGTTTTGTAAAACTTTGGACGAAAATCAATGAACCATGCTCTATTCAAGTGTGTTCCTTGTCTTGCTTGCAGTCAATTTGTAACTGTGAGAAGCACTAAAGAATGTACAGATCCACAGAGGCTTGTATAAACAAACTTTCAGTAAGATCAAAGGCAAAGATTCTATGCCATCATGGCCAAAGGAAAAGATTTGATGAAAGGACAGAATTCTATGACATCATGAAGGAAAACATTCTATGGCACATTCTATGTAAATTTTGTGAGGAGTGTGATAGGAAGAGAGAGTGTGGGAAAGATTTTCCAAATTTCTTCTGTTTTCTGTGATCATTTTCTTTTCTCTCACTCTGGTTGTGTTTTCATTGAGGTTCCTCGATCAAAGTTTTCATTAACACCTTTCAATCTTGAGTGTCACATAGTGAGATCTATAACACTGCCGTCCGATGGTACTATTGATATGATAATATATGTCGTCAGATTTTGGCATGAGCAACCAAAATCACCACTACCACTCTTCTACCAACTGTATCAGTATTAGTAATAAATAGTAGTAGATGTAATTATTTTTGTACCTTTAACATATTTACTTTTATATAGTTTCTCTCCTTTGGTTTTGGTTTGTTTTATCATTTTGCATTGTCCGTAAAACCTTCATTTCTCCACGGGGAATAACGTAAAATAGTCCTGCCTTATCTCTAATTCAAGATTCAAGTGATTCAGTACATCTAATGACAACTAACTGGGATCTTTTTGATTTTCATAGATCACTCTTTTATACATGTCTCACAAAAAGTCCAGCATTAGAGCATAAACACTCAAATATGTTAAGGTTGACTCTTCGGCTATAGTTGTAGTTGTACAACTATTTAACGCTGTACCAGTTGGCAGCATCACAACGTGCTAAACCGGTTAGCCTGTTCCAAGACAAACAGAAAACTTACAGCAATAAAATGACAACACAACTACAGCCGGTAAAACTGTTCTTAATTGCTTGCCTAGGTAAACAAAGGTTAAATAAAAATAAAATACTAACATACATACAGACACATTCTGACACATTGAAATTGGCCGTTAGCACGTTAACTTAGCCCCGTAGTTAGCTCCCCACTCCACCGTATGCTAACGACCACGTTATCTCCACTGGCCTCGTTTTATTTCGGCGTCAGTTCAAATTGTGGACAACAGCAAATTGATGCAAAATACAAGCAATGTTAGGAAACCACTTGTAAATATATTTCTAATGACAAATCTCGACAGCACACGTCGGCTACCACCTCAGACGTTGGGGTTTGCTGTATTGCCCGAAAGAAACGCAAAAAAAAATCATTTACATAATACTTACATCATTGTGTAGTAAAGCCACAAGTAGCGCTGTTAATAGGTTCCAGCAAGACCATTATGTACCTCAGAAGGGAAATACGATAAAGAATCAGCCGCACATGATTAAAACTACACGTGACACAAACATATTGATTATACAATGTGGATGAGGCTTAAACAAACCTTTACACACAGTTATGGGAGCATGTTGGTCTAATTCTTGTGTGTTGTTTTCGCGCACGTACAGACGCACGTGTGACTACATGCGCGCCCATGGAGTAACGTTACATCCATACGTAGTTCCGTGCATGCTCACGCACATACAAAAGAAACGATGGATGAAACAGGGCGATGACGTCATGGGATGTCTTCCTTTGATGATGTCCTCAATTGTTTTTCTTTGATGATGATGTCATGAAATGTTTTCCTTTGATCATGATGGCATAGAATCTTTGCATTTGATCTTATTGAAAGTTTGTTTTATACAAACCTAGGTGGGTCCGTAGATTCTGTTAGACTTTCAAACTGAAACTCAGGCGTGTTCAGGTTGTATTTTGATGATGTAAATGTTACCATGTCTCCTGATGAAAATAAAAGGCTTACAGCATCTAGTATTCCCAGGCCGTCTCCCATCCAAGTACTAACCAGGCCCGACCATGCTTAGCTTCCGAGATCAGACGAGATCAGGCGTGTTCAAGTTGGTATGGCCGTAAGCAATGTCAAATGTCACTAAATCAGTATATAAAGTGGTCAAAATGATCATTGCATGTATTTTGATGACGTAAATGTTACCATGTCTCCTGATGAGAATGAAAAGCTTACAGCACCTGGTATTCCCAGGCCGTCTCCCATCCAAAGTACTAACCAGGCCCTACACTGCTTAGCTTCCGAGATCAGGCGTGTTCAGGGTGGTATGGCCGTAAGCAATGGTGACTGTCACAAACGCAGTATATATAAGTGGTCAAAATCATCATTGCATGTATTTTGATGATGTAAATGTTACCATGTCTCCTGATGAGAATGAAAAGCTTACAGCACCTGGTATTCCCAGGCGGTCTCCCATCCAAGTACTAACCAGGCCCAACCGTGCTTAGCTTCCGAGATCAGACAAGATCGGGCGTGCTCAGGTTGGTATGGCCGTAAGCAATGGTGATTGTCACAAACGCAGTATATATAAGTGCTCAAAATCATCATTGCATGTATTTTGATGATGTAAATGTTACCATGTCTCCTGATGAGAATGAAAAGCTTACAGCACCTGGTATTCCCAGGCGGTTTCCCATCCAAGTACTAACCAGGCCCTTAGCTTCCGAGATCAGATGAGATCAGGCGTGTTCTGGGTGGTATGGCCATAAGCAAAGGTGACTGTCAAAACGCAGTATATATAAGTGATCAAAATGATCATTGCATGTATTTTGATGATGTAAATTTTACCATGTCTCCTGATGAGAATGAAAAGCTTACAGCACCTAGTATTCCTAGGCGGTCTCCCATCCAAGTACTAAACAGGCCCGACCGTGCTTAGTTTCCGAGATCAGATGAGATCGGGCGTGTTCAGGTTAGGATGGCCGTAAGCAATGTCAAATGTCACTAAAGCAGTATATATAAGTGGTCAAGGTGATCATTGCATGTATTTTGATGATGTAAATGTTACCATGTCTCCTGATGAGAATGAAAAGCTTACAGCAACTGGTATTCCCAGGCGGTCTCCCATCCAAGTACTAACCAAGCGCTACACTGCTTGGCTTCCGAGATCAGATGAGATTCAGGCGTGTTTCAGGGTGTTATGGCCGTAAGCAATGGTAACTGTCACAAACGCAGTATATATAAGTGGTCAAAATCATGATTGCATGTATTTTGATGATGTAAATGTTACCATGTCTCCTGATGAAAATGAAAGGCTTACAGAGACTAGTATTCCCAGGCGGTCTCCCATCCAAGTACTAACCAGGCCCGACCGTGCTTAGCTTCCGAGATCAGACGAGATCGGGCTTGTTCTTTTTTTTTTTTTTTTTCTTTTTATTAGTCTTCAATCACAAATTTACACGTCACGTCAACTTTTGCACATAGATCAGAAAAGAAACAAACCTATCATAGTTTCTCATGAATGTATCAAAAGAAAAATCAAACAATCAAACTAAATAAAAAGTAAAAATCCAACTCCACCAATTCAATAAAACTTCTCCCTTTTCGCCATCACAAATAAACTTATTCCCACTCATGAAAAATTCTCTCACCTCCTCTCCCCCATACTTGCAGTTCAGTTCAATATCTCTTTTCATTATTGTCTTAAACAAATCTTTAATTTGTACATTTCTCCCTTCAAAATGAGCATAATTCCTTCTATATAACAAACGCCCAAATCTGGCATGGCTCAAAGTGTAGTTAATTAACCAAAAATTCACAGTCTTTTTCTTTTCAAGTAAACCAAACAGAAAGAGCTTCCTCCACCCCTCCTTCAGCTCTGATCCCAAGTCGCCAATGTTCCTCAAAAGTTTTTTCAGGAAATCAAAGAAATCAACTAACTCAAAACAATCTAAAAAAAGTGCAAAAAACTCTCATGGCCACTTTTACATACATCACACATTGCACTTACAGCATTATTTATTTTATGAAACACCACATTCGTATATATTCTGTTATGTTTTATAAGGAAATCGTTATTTTCACACTCTATTACTGTTATATTTTATGTTCCCATTCAACCATATCTTCTTAACATCCAAATCATTGAACACGCCAGCCCAAACTTTCTCTGCTGCTGGCTCTTTTATCACATCAGCTATTAACCATTCATATACCTTTTTCAACTTCACATTTTCAAAGAGGCATTTCTTCTCTTTTTCAATCACATACATCTTGGGTGTACGCTTGTCTTGCTTAATCACACAGTCTCTTTTAATAATGTTTGTCCATTCCAGAGGTTTTACTACTTTTAATCGCTCATATATTCGGCTGACTTTTTCTTTGCTTTCCATACCATCTAAATCATTCACAGAATCATAAATTTACAATTCAATCTCAAAAACCCGGGGATGACCTCATAAATAATTATCCTTGACTTGTTTAATATTTGCCACCATGAATTGTGGCTCATACAGACTTTTATTATTATATTTAAATTTCTCATTGAGAAACAAGGTTAGGTTAACAAACATTTGCAACCCATCACACTCATATTCTACTTTTGGTAGAAATTTTCTCCACGCTTCAAACACCTCCCTGTAAAACTCTGGGATTTTAACTGTCATTGATTGTTGAAACCCATAAACAAACCATAGTCACCTATCCCACCCACTTCATCCACATATTTCCTTAAAAACCCCTTCCATCCATAGTTCAACCCACGCTCCATGTTTTTTTTGGATCGTTCTTACTCTTATTGCCGTTCTTTTCATTTCCAAATCAATGAGCTTCAGCCCACCCTCTCTCTTCTTCCCTATCAAAGTTTTTTGTGCAATTTTCACCCCTTTCCCCTCCCATATAAAGTCACAAATAGTTTTGTTTTAACACATTCATAACCCACTCTGGCATGTCTAACACTCTCATCACATATACACAAACTGAGAATAACAAATTATTCACCACATCACTTTTCCTTTCAGTTTAAGTTTTCTCCCCTCCATAGTGTACATACTGTTTTTATCTTATTAATCACTCCAGTCCATGTCTCATCTCTAGCCTCTTTGCTTGCCACCCCAGACACACTCCCAACACCTTCATGTATTTCTCCTCCACCTTTAAGCCCATTTCTATCCTCTCTATATCTCCAATGTACATGATCTCTGATTTAGTTTTGTTGATTTTGGCTCCTGATGCCCGTCCATATTTTTCTATTATCTGTAGCACCCTTTTCACACTGTTGTTGTCCCTGACCGTAATAGTTGTGTCGTCTACATATTGATTGATGACACAGGTCCCTCCATAGGGCAACTGAACACCTTTCACCTCCTGGTCAGTTTTGATCAGCATCGCCAGGGGCTCAACAACTATTGCATACAGTAGTGCTGACAGGGGAATCCCTGTCTCACTGATCTCTCCACATCGAAAAGGTTTGTCAAGACACCGTTTACCTTCACTCGGCTCTTGGCACTGTCATACAGCCTCTTTCCCCATCCCACCATCCTCTCCCCGAACCCAACTTTCTCCAGTACTCTAAACAGGAAATCTGTGGTCTACTCTATCAAAGGCCTTATTCCAATCTATTCCCAGCACTACTCCCCCTTTCCCATCCTCTTTCATGTGTTCTATTGAATCTCTGATTGTGGTATTGTGTCTGCTATGTCTCTTCCGGGTATGCTGTAACTCTGCGTGTTCTGTACTATGTTCCCTATCACTCCCTTCATCCTATTTGCCAGGACTTTAGTTAGTATCTTATAATCTTATTTAGCAAACTAATTGGCCTGTAGTTTTCCAAATCTAACCTACTTCCTTTCTTTTTGTATATTATTGCTATTACACCCTCCCCCATCCTATTCTGCACTTGCCCTGTTCTTTCCCCTTGAATACATCTACCAGAATTTGTGCTACCTCATTTTTGTACGCTTTGTACCATTCGATCCCTATCCCATCACTTCCTGGACTCTTTCCACTTTTCAATCCTCCTATGGCCTCTATCACCTCCTTCTCATTTATGTCTCTATCACACACATTCCCTATCCTCTTCACTCAGTTTCCTTTCTACACTTTCCATCACTTCATCTATGCTTCCTTGATCTATGTCCCCTTTCTTATAGAGATCCCCATAAAATTCTTGTACCCTTTCCAGAATCTCCACATAATCTACTATCTTCTCTCCGTTTTTGTCATTAATTTCCTTTATGTATGTTCTATTCTGTTTTCTTTTCTCTAACCCCAAAAAATATCCTGTGCACCTTTCACCTTTTAAATGCATATTTTGCTTTACTTCTCAGAATCGCTCCTCTACATTTCTCCGCCCTCAAACCTCTCTAACTTCATCTTTGCCTCCAAATAATTGTTTTATATTATAACCCTCCTCATTGTCTGCTCTACTTAACTCTGCCTTCAATTTTGTTTCAGAGCCTTTTCCTCCTTCATCATTTTCCCTTTTCTTTTCTTACTATATCTAATACTAATTTGTTTAATTAAAGTTTTTATCTTCTCCCATCGTTCCCCTATGCTGTCGTCTAGCCTGTCATTTTCTTTATAAAACTCCTCTTCTCCTATTCTCTCGGTCTAGCAAATCCATAATCTGTATCTTGTACTCCTCTTCTTCAATTAATCCTGCGTTTAATATCCACATCCCTCCTCCTATCTCTTCTTTCTCCACCTTAATTCGAAACATGACCCCATCATGGTCACTGAAGCTATTTCTTTGATGCCTTATTTTGTCGATGTACCCAATAATGCTACTTTGCACCAACACCAAATCTATTCTACTTTGTTTTAGAACCCCATCTCTCATCTGCCTCCTTGTGTATTCTCTCTTCTTTTGAGTTCTCTTCTCTCCATGCATCTATAAGCCCCTTTTCTTTCATCAGCTCGGACAGCATGTTTCTCGATCTTTCCATCTAAATTCAACTCCCTTACCTACATCTAGACGACTACATTTTATATTGAAGTCCCCAACTATAATACACTTCCCTGCGATTATATTTTTAAGTTCTCTAATAATGCAACACTTATCTTTTTCTATATTTGGAACGTATATATTTATTAATCTGAATTCTATTTCTCTATATTTAATATTCTATCACCAAAATTCTCCCTGTCTCATCTCTATATCCCTCTTTTATGTCTTCGACAACGTCCTTTTTAATCATTATTGCTACCCCCATTGCGTTTCTAGCCCATTATTATAATATATAGCTCCCCTCCATTCCTCTCTCATTTCTTTAACTATGTCCTCGTCCCAATTAGTTTCTTGAATACATATAATATCGCTGCGGTATGCAAATAATAGCTCTTTTATTTTTCTCTTATTTCTTAGCCCATTTGCGTTAATAGAGGTTATTGTGGCCATGAGAGCAAAACTGAATATAAATAGAAACCAAAAAGTAAACATTTAAACCAAAACTATACAATCACATACCGGATTTCGGTCCTTTTCGCTCCTCTCTTTCTTTGTCTTTCTCCGCCTTCCGCTTTGCTGAATCTTTGAAAGATCTTTGTCAAGTCTGGTTGTCCGTTCTCTTCCTCTCTTTCATGTCCATTTAATCGTCCTGGGGTCCTTTTCTTCATTCTCCTTTCCTTGTTTGGCAGCAGGGTTCGGTTTCTCTCCACCCTCTCCATTTGCGTTCTTGTTGTCCGCTCCACTGGTGTTCTCCGCTCCCCCGACATCCTTTCCACCAGTTTTCGGATCCTCCTCTTCCTCGATCCCCATGTCCTCCTCACCCTTGTCTAGGACCTCTGTTTGACCTTGGCCTCCTTCGCCGTCGTGGTTGTTGCGTCCGTTCTCTTCCTCCACTTCCTCACCCATCTCCTCCTCCGTCCTTCTCCTCTCGGCGCACTCCGTGCGTAGTGGCCACTCTTCCGCACCTGAAACACTTGAACTCGGGCATTCTCTGAAGATGTGTCCCGGCTTGATGCATTTTCTGCACACTTGGATTTGTCTATCGTGGATCACACGGAAATACTCCACGCCCCTCATAGTTTCAAATTTAGTGGAGTATGGCAGCGATCTGACTTGCTCGTTGAATCGGACCTTTAAAAAAACTCGTGCCGTCGGCAATGTCTGTGCCCGGCCACACACGGCGTTTAATTGCCGACAGTGGCGGACCCCCCCATTCATTAAGTCTTTCCATGATCGTGCTGTCCTCCAGATACACGGGTAAGTTAGGAAAGAGACGAAACCATGTCGCTGTTCATTATGTCACGTCCCATCACTGGCACTCCATTTATTCTTATACCATCAATCAACTTTGCCTTCCCGGCACCATCCTTCATCGTGATTTCGAATTTCTTGTCCGTCTTCATTCTACAACCTAAAATTTCCCCACACTCCTTCTTTACACCTTTCAGCAGGTCCCCTTACCGCGATTGATTTCGTATCTTCCACCTCCACCTCCACCGTCAGCTCCTTCTCAAACTTTTCGTATTTACAGCCATTCCTTGCATCTGAGGGTTCATTGTATCTTCCTCCCCTTGATTCATCATTATAAGTTTAGGCGGAAAAAAAAACAATCCCCGAACAGCCCGAGAGCCGTCGGGGAAATTACGGGGACGATAAGCACAAAAGATCAAATAAAAAAAAATATTCTTCTGATTTCAAACAAAGAACAAAAATATCACAGAGAAGTCAGGCAGGGCGCTGTGCAAATTCGAAATTCGCGCCACTCGCAATCACCACTCCCCACTATCGGGCGTGTTCAGGGTGGTATGGCCGTAATCAACGTCAAAATGTCACAAACGCAGTATATATAAGTGGTCAAATTCATTTATTGCATGTATTTTGATGATGTAAATGTTACCATGTCTACTGATGAAAATGAAAGGCTTACAGCACCTAGTATTCCCAGGTGGTCTCCCATCCAAGTACTAACAGGCAGCCGACCGTGCTTAGCTTCCGAGATCAGACGTGTTCAGGTAGGTATGGCCGTAAGCAATGTCAAATGTCACTAAATCCGTATATATAAGTGCTCAAAATCATCATTGCATGTTTTTGATGATGTAAATGTTACCATGTCTCCTGATGAAAATGAAAAGCTTACAGCACCGGGTATTCCTAGGCGGTCTCCCATCCAAGTACTAACCAGGCCCTACCATGCTTAGCTTCCGAGATCAGACGAGATCAGGCGTGTTCAGGGTGGTATGGCAGTAAAGAATGGTAACTGTCACAAACGCAGTATATATAAGTGGTCAAAATCATGATTGCATGTATTTTGATGATGTAAATGTTACCATGTCTCCTGATGAAAATGAAAGGCTTACAGCGACTTGTATTCCCAGGCGGTCTCCCATCCAAGTACGAACCAGGCCCGACCGTGCTTAGCTTCCGAGATCAGACGAGACGCGTGTTCAGGTTGGTATGGCCGTTAGCAATGTCAAATGTCACTAAAGAAGTAAATATAAGTGGTCAAAATGATCATTGCATGTATTTTGATGATGTAAATGTTACCATGTCTCCTGATGAAAATGAAAAGCTTACAGCACCGGGTATTCCTAGGCGGTCTCCCATCCAAGTACTAACCAGGCCCGACCATGCTTAGCTTCCGAGATCAGACGAGATGGGGTTTGTTCAGGTTGGTATGGCCGTAAGCAACGGTAACTGTCACAAACGCAGTATATATAAGTGGTCAAAATCATAATTGCATTTATTTTGATGATGTAAATGTTACCATGTCTCCTGATTAGAATGAAAAGCTTACAGCACCTGGTATTCCCAGGCGGTCTCCCATCCAAGTACTAACCAGGCCCGACCATGCTTAGCTTCCGAGATCAGACGAGATCGGGAATGTTGAGGTTGGTATGGCCGTAATGAACGTCAAATGTCACTAAATCAGTATATATAAGTGCTCAAAATCATCATTGCATGTTTTTGATGATGTATATGTTACCATGTCTCCTGATGAAAATGAAAAGCTTACAGCACCGGATATTCCTAGGCGGTGTCCCATCCAAGTACTAACCATACCCTACCATGCTTAGCTTCCGAGATCAGACGAGATCGGGCTTGTTCAGGTTGGTATGGCCGTAAGCAATGTCAAATGTCACTAAAGCAGTATATATAAGTGATCAAAATGATCATTGCATGTATTTTGATGATGTACATGTTACCATGTCTCCTGATGAGAATGAAAAGCTTACAGCACCTGGTATTTCCAGGCGGTCTCCCATCCAAGTACTAACCAGGCCCGACCCTGCTTAGCTTCCGAGATCAGACAAGATCGGGCGTGTTCAGGTTAGTATGGCCGTAAGCAATGTCAAATGTCACTAAAGCAGTATATATAAGTGATCAAAATGATCATTGCATGTATTTTGATGATGTAAATGTTACCAATGTCTCCTGATGAAAATGAAAAGCTTACAGCACCTGGTATTCCCAGGCGGTCTCCCATTTCCCAAATACGAACCAGCCCGACGCTGCATAGTTTCCGAGATCAGACGAGATTCAGGCGTGTTCAGGGTGGTATGGCCGTAAGCAACGTTAACTGTCACAAACGCAGTATATATATAAGTGGTCAAATTCATCATTGCATGTATTTTGTTGATGTAAATGTTACCATGTCTACTGATGAAAATGAAAGGCTTACAGCACCTAGTATTCCCAGGCGGTCTCCCATCCAAGTACTAACCAGGCCCGACCGTGCTTAGCTTCCGAGATCAGACGTGTTCAGGTAGGTATGGCCGTAAGCAATGTCAAATGTCACTAAATCAGTATAAATAAGTGCTCAAAATCATCATTGCATGTTTTTGATGATGTAAATGTTACCATGTCTCCTGATGAGAATGAAAAGCTTACAGCACCTAGTATTCCCAGGTGGTCTCCCATCCAAGTACTAACCAGGCTCTACACTGCTTAGCTTCCGAGATCAGACAAGATCAGGCGTGTTTTGGGTGGTATGGCCACAAGCAATGGTGACTGTCACAAACGCAGTATATATAAGTGGTCAAAATGATCATTGCATGTATTTTGATGATGTCAATGTTACCATGTCTCCTGATGAGAATGAAAAGCTTACAGCACCTGGTATTCCCAGGCGGTCTCCCATCCAAGAACTAACCAGGCCCTTAGCTTCCGAGATCAGACGAGATCGGGCGTGTTCAGGTTGGTATGGCCTTAAGCAATGTCAAATGTCACTAAAGCAGTATATATAAGTGGTCAAAATCATCATTGCATGTATTTTGATGATGTCAATGTTACCATGTCTCCTGATGAGAATGAAAAGCTTACAGCACCTGGTATTCCCAGGCGGTCTCCCATCCAAGAACTAACCAGGCCCTTAGCTTCCGAGATCAGACGAGATCAGGCGTGTTCAGGGTGGTATGGCCGTAAGCAATGGTAACTGTCAAAAAAGCAGTATATATAAGTGGTCAAAATCATCATTGCATGTATTTTGATGATGTAAATGTTACCATGTCTCCTGATGAAAATGAAAGGCTTACAGCATCTAGTATTCACAGGCGGTCTCCCATCCAAGTACTAACCATTCCCGACACAGCTTAACTTCGGAGATCAAATGAGAGCAGGCGCGTTCAGGGTGGTATGGCCGTAAGCAACGTTAACTGTACAAACGCAGTATATATAAGTGGTCAAAATCATCATTGCATGTATTTTGATGATGTAAATGTTACCATGTCTCTTGATGAGAATGAAAAGCTTACAGCACCTGGTATTCCCAGGCGGTCTCCCATCCAAGTTCTAACCAGGCCCGACCATGCTTAGCTTCCGAGATCAGACGAGATCGGGCTTGTTCAGGTTGGTATGGCCGTAAGCAACTTCAAACGTCACTAAAGCAGTATATATAAGTGATCAAAATGATCATTACATGTATTTTGATGATGTAAATGTTACCATGCCTCCTGATGAAAATGAAAAGCTTACAGCAACTGGTATTCCCAGGTGGTTTAACATCCAAGTACTAACCAGGCCCGACCGTGCTTAGCTTCCAAGATCGGCCGTGTTCAGGTTGGTATGGCCGTAAGCAATGTCAAACATCACGAAAGCAGCATATATAAGTGGTCAAAATGATCATTTCATGTATTTTGATGACGTAAATGTTACCATGTCTCCTGATGAAAATGAAAAGCTTACAGCACCCGGTATTCCCAGGCGGTCTCCCATCCAAGTACTAACCAGGCCCGACACTGCTTGGCTTCCGAGATCAAACGAGATCAGGCGTGTTCAGGGTGGTATGGCCGTAAGCAACGTTGACTGTCACAAACGCAGTATATAAAGTGGTCAAAATCATCATGGCATTTATTTTTTGGTTTTTGAGCTGAAGCTTCTACAATGATACAGTCTGCCAGGAAGTAGAGTCAGAATGTAACAGGTAGATATGAATCAGAGAGAAAAACAAGGCGACCCGGTCCAACCAGGGTTTGAGTGTGATTTGTGTTTAAACTGAACACTGCATGAGATTGGCTTATCGTGAAAGGCCTACTGCATCTTAGCCAATCATCATCACCTATGCGTACGTCACAGCTGTTTCAGCATGTCAATTTCAGGTTATCAATTTCAACTTTTGCCTGTATGAAAATTGCCGGACGGCTCTTGTTGACTTTGACGCTGACTTTCTCGTTGGTTTTTGCAGCATTTGGTAACAAATTCAAAGCCGCAATCTCTGAGGAAAGATTGCACTTTCAGGCAATTTCCCAGAGTGCTCCCTACTGAGATATTCAGCTCTTTTGCTGTTTTGTTGGTTGCCATTGATGCTTGTTATTCGGGAAATGTTTTGTAAAACTTTGGACGAAAATCAATGAACCATGCTCTATTCAAGTGTGTTCCTTGTCTTGCTTGCAGTCAATTTGTAACTGTGAGAAGCACTAAAGAATGTACAGATCCACAGAGGCTTGTATAAAACAAACTTTCAGTAAGATCAAAGGCAAAGATTCTATGCCATCATGGCCAAAGGAAAGATTTGATGAAAGGACAGAATTCTATGACATCATGAAGGAAAACATTCTATGGCACATTCTATGTAAATTTTGTGAGGAGTGCGCTAGGAAGAGAGAGTGTGGGAAAGATTTCCAAATTTCTTCTGTTTTCTGTGATAATTTTCTTTTCTCTCACTCTGGTTGTGTTTTCATTTAGGTTCCTCGATCAAAGTTTTCATTAACACCTTTCAATCTTGAGTGTCACATAGTGAGATCTATAACACTGCCGTCCGATGGTACTATTGATATGATAATATATGTCGTCAGATTTTGGCATGAGCAAAACCCAAAAACACCACTACCACTCTTCTACCAACTGTATCCCGTATTATTAATAAATAGTAGTAGATGTAATTATTTTTGTACCTTTAACATATTTACTTTTATATAGTTTCTCTCCTTTGGTTTTGGTTTGTTTTTATCATTTTGCATTGTCTGTTAAAACCTTCATTTCTCCACGGGAATAACGTAAAATAGTCCTGCCTTATCTCTAATTCAAGATTCAAGTGATTCAGTACATCTAATGACAACTAACTGGGGTCTTTTTTATTTTCATAGATCACTCTTTTATACATGTCTCATAAAAAGTCCAGCATTAGAGCATAAACAATTACATAAGAAGGGTGGCTGTTCGACTATTGTTGTAGTTGTACAACTATTTAACGCTGTACCAGTTCGCAGCATCACAACGGGCTAACACCTCAGACTTTGGGGTTTGCTGTATTGCCCGAAAGAAACGCAAAAACAGAACTAATTTACATAATACTTACATCATTGTGTAGTAAAGCCACAAGTAGCGCTGTTAATAGGTTCCAGCTAGACCATTATGTACCTCAGAGGGAAATACGATAAAGAATCAGCCGCACATGATTAACTACACGTGACACAAACATATTGATTATACAATGTGGATGAGGCTTAAACAAACCTTTACACACAGTTATGGGAGCATGTTGGTCTAATTTTTGTGTATTGTTTTTGCGCACGTACAGACGCACGTGCGACTACATGCGCCGACATGGAGTAACGTTACATCCTACGTAGTTCCCTGCATGCTCACGCACATACAAAAGAAACGATGGATGAAAAAGGGCGATGAAGTCATGGGATGTCTTCCTTTGATGATGTCCTCAATTGTTTTCCTTTGATGATGATGTCATGAAATGTTTTCCTTTGATCATGATGCATAGAATCTTTTGCCTTTGATCTTATTGAAAAGTTTGTTTTATACAAACCTAGGTGGGTCCGTAGATTCTGTTAGACTTTCAAACTGAAAGCAAACGAGACAAGCAAACACGGGCGTCTTACGAGGTGGTATGGTTGTCAGTCACAAAAGCGGTAATATAAGTGGTCAAAATCAATATTGCATGTATTATGATGATTGGAAATGTTCCTGTGTCCCCTGATGAAAATGAAAGGCTTACAGGACCTGGGCTGTGTTCAGGTTGGTATGGCCGTAAGCAATGTCAAACATCACTAAAGCAGTATATATAAGTGGTCAAAATGATCATTGCATGTATTTTGATGATGTAAATGTTACCATGTCTCCTGATGAAAATGAAAAGCTTACATCACCTGGTATCCCCAGGCGGTCTCCCATCCAAGTACTAACCAGGCCCTACAATACTTAGCTTCCGAGATCAGACGTGTTCAGGGTGGTATGGTCGTAAGTGACGATAACTGTAACAAACGCAGTATATATAAGTGGTCAAAATGATCATTGCATGTATTTTGATGATGTAAATGTTACCATGTCTCCTGATGAAAATGAAAAGCTTACAGCACCTGGTACTCCCAGGCGGTCTCCCATCCAAGTACTAACCAGGCCCGACACTGCTTGGCTTCCGAGATCAAACGAGATCAGGCGTGTTCAGGGTGGTATGGCCGTAAGGAACATTAACTGTCACAAACGCAGTATATATAAGTGGTCAAAATCACCATTGCATGTATTTTGATGATGTAAATGTTACCATGTCTCCTGATGAAAATGAAAGGCTTACAGCACCTAGTATTCCCAGGCGGTCTCCCATCCAAGTACTAACCAGGCCCGACCGTGCTTAGCTTCCGAGATCAGACTAGATCAGGCGTGCTCAGGTTGGTATGGCCGTAAGCAATGTCAAATGTTACTAAAGCAGTGTATATAAGTGGTCAAAATCATCATTGCATGTATTTTGATGATGTAAATGTTACCATGTCTCCTGATGAGAATGAAAAGCTTACAGCACCTGGTATTCCCAGGCGGTCTCCCATCCAAGTACTAACCAGGCCCTATACTGTTTAGCTTCCGAGATCAGACGAGATCAGGCATGTTCAGGATGTTATGGCCGTAAGCCATGGTGACTGTCACAAACGCAGTATATATAAGTGGTCAAAATCATCATTGCATGTATTTTGATGATTTAAATGTTACCATGTCTCCTGATGAAAATGAAAGGCTTACAGCATCTAGTATTTACAGGCGGTGTCCCATCCAAGTACTAACCAGGCCCGACACTGCTTAACTTCGGAGATCAAATGAGATCAGGCGTTTTCATGGTGGTATGGCCGTAAGCAATGTCAAATGTCACTAAAGCAGTATATATAAGTGATCAAAATCATCATTGCATGTATTTTGATGATGTAAATGTTACCATGTCTCCTGATGAGAATGAAAAGCTTACAGCACCTGGTATTCCCAGGCGGTCTACCATCCAAGTACTAACCAGGCCCTACACTGCTTAGCTTCCGAGATCAGACGAGATCAGGCGTGTTCAGGGTGGTATGGCCGTAAGCAATGGTAACTGTCAGAAACGCAGAATATATAAGTGGTCAAAATCATCATTGCATGTATTTTGATGATGTAAATGTTACCATATCTCCTGATGAAAATGAAAGGCTTACAGCACCTAGTATTCCCAGGCGGTCTCCCATCCAAGTACTAACCAGGCCCGACCGCGCTTAGCTTCCGAGATCAGACGAGATCGGGCTTGTTCAGGTTGGTATGGCCGTAAGCCATGTCAAATGTCACTAAAGCACTATATATAAGTGGTCAAAATTATCATTGCATGTATTTTGATGATGTAAATGTTACCATGTCTCCTGATGAGAATGAAAAGCTTACAGCACCTGGAATTCCCAGGCGGTCTCCCATCCAAGTACTAACCAGGCCCTACACTGCTTAGCTTCCGAGATCAGACGAGATCAGGCGTGTTCAGGATGTTATGGCCGTAAGCAATGGTGACTGTCACAAACGCAGTATATATAAGTGGTCAAAATGATCATTGCATGTATTTTGATGATGTAAATGTTACCATGTCTCCTGATGAAAATGAAAGGCTTACAGCATCTAGTATTCCCAGGCGGTCTGCCATCCAAGTACTAACCAGGCCCGACCGTGCTTAGCTTCCGAGAGCAGACGAGATCGGGCGTGTTCAGGTTAGTATGTTCGTAAGCAATGTCAAATGTCACTAAAGCGGTACATATAAGTGGTCAAAATCAATATTGCATGTATTTTGATGATGTAAATGTTACCATGTCTCCTGATGAAAATGGTAACAAATTCAAAGCCGCAATCTCTGAGGAAAGATTGCACTTTCATGCAATTTCCCAGAGTGCTCCCTCCTGAGATATTCAGCTCTTTTGCTGTTTTGTTGGTTGCCATTGATGCTTGTTATTCGGGAAATGTTTTGTAAAACTTTGGACGAAAATCAATGAACCATGCTCTATTCAAGTGTGTTCGTTGTCATGCTTGCAGTCAATTTGTAACTCTGAGAAGCACTAAAGAATGTACAGATCCACAGAGGCTTGTATAAAACAAACTTTGAGTAAGATCAAAGGCAAAGATTCTATGCCATCATGGCCAAAGGAAAAGATTTGATGAAAGGACAGAATTCTATGACATCATGAAGGAAAACATTCTATGGCACATTCTATGTAAATTTTGTGAGGAGTGCGCTAGGAAGAGAGAGTGTGGGAAAGATTTTCCAAATTTCTTCTGTTTTCTGTGATCATTTTCTTTTCTCTCACTCTGGTTGTGTTTTCATTTAGGTTCCTCGATCAAAGTTTTCATTAACACCTTTCAATCTTGAGTGTCACATAGTGAGATCTATAACACTGCCGTCCGATGGTACTATTGATATGATAATATATGTCGTCAGATTTTGGCATGAGCAACCAAAATCACCACTACCACTCTTCTACCAACTGTATCAGTATTATTAATAAATGTAATTATTTTTGTACCTTTAACATATTTACTTTTATATAGTTTCTCTCCTTTGGTGTTGGTTTGTTTTATCATTTTGCATTGTCTGTAAAACCTTCATTTCTCCATGGGGAATAACGTAAAATAGTCCTGCCTTATCTCTAATTCAAGATTCAAGTGATTCAGTACATCTAATGACAACTAACTGGGGTCTTTTTTATTTTCATAGATCACTCTTTTATACATGTCTCATAAAAAGTCCAGCATTAGAGCATAAACACTCAAATATGTTAAGGTTGACTCTTCGGCTATAGTTGTAGTTGTACAACTATTTAACGCTGTACCAGTTGGCAGCATCACAACGTGCTAAACCGGTTAGCCTGTTCCAAGACAAACAGAAAACTTACAGCAATAAAAATGACAACACAACTACATCCGGTAAAACTGTTCTTAATTGCTTGCCTAGGTAAACAAAGGTTAAATAAAAATAAAATACTAACATACATACAGACACATTCTGACACATTGAAATTGGCCGTTAGCACGTTAACTTAGCCCCGTAGTTAGCTCCCCACTCCACCGTATGCTAACGACCACGTTATCTCCACTGGCCTCGTTTTGTTTCGGCGTCAGTTCAAATTGTGGACAACAGCAAATTGATGCAAAATACAAGCAATGTTAGGAAACCACTTGTCAATATTTCTAATGACAAATCTCGACAGCACACGTCGGCTACCACCTCAGACGTTGGAGTTTGCTGTATTGCCCGAAAGAAACGCAAAAAATAACTAATTTACATAATACTTACATCATTGTGTAGTAAAGCCACAAGTAGCGCTGTTAATAGGTTCCAGCTAGACCATTATGTACCTCAGAAGGAAATACGATAAAGAATCAGCCGCACATGATTAAACTACACGTGACACAAACATATTGATTATACAATGTGGATGAGGCTTAAACAAACCTTTACACACAGTTATGGGAGCATGTTGGTCTAATTCTTGTGTGTTGTTTTCGCGCACGTACAGACGCACGTGCGACTACATGCGCGCACATGGAGTAACGTTACATCCATACGTAGTTCCGTGCATGCTCACGCACATACAAAAGAAACGATGGATGAAACAGGGCGATGACGTCATGGGATGTCTTCCTTTGATGATGTCCTCAATTGTTTTCCTTTGATGATGATGTCATGAAATGTTTTCCTTTGATCATGATGGCATAGAATCTTTGCCTTTGATCTTATTGAAAGTTTGTTTTATACAAACCTAGGTGGGTCCGTAGATTCTGTTAGACTTTCAAACTGAAAGCAAGCGAGACAAGCAAACACGGGCGTCTTACGAGGTGGTATGGTGTCAGTCACAAAAGCGGTACATATAAGTGGTCAAAATCAATATTGCATGTATTATGATGATGGAAATGTTCCTGTGTCCCTGATGAAAATGAAAGGCTTACAGGACCTGGGCGTGTTCAGGTTGGTATGGCCGTAAGCAATGTCAAACATCACTAAAGCAGTATATATAAGTGGTCAAAATGATCATTGCATGTATTTTGATGATGTAAATGTTACCATGTCTCCTGATGAAAATGAAAAGCTTACAGCACCTGGTACTCCCAGGCGGTCTCCCATCCAAGTACTAACCAGGCCCGACACTGGTTGGCTTCCGAGATCAAACGAGATCAGGCGTGTTCAGGGTGGTATGGCCGTAAGCAACATTAACTGTCACAAACGCAGTATATATAAGTGGTCAAAATCACCATTGCATGTATTTTGATGATGTAAATGTTACCATGTCTCCTGATGAAAATGAAAGGCTTACAGCACCTAGTATTCCCAGGCGGGTCTCCCATCCAAGTACTAACCAGGCCCGACCGTGCTTAGCTTCCGAGATCAGACGAGATCGGGCGTGTTCAGGGTGGTATGGCCGTATGCAACGTTAACTGTCACAAACGCAGTATATATAAGTGGTCAAAATCATCATTGCATGTATTTTTGTTTTTGAGCTGAAGCTTCTACAATGATACAGTCTGCCAGGAAGTAGAGTCCGAATGTAACAGGTAGATATGAATCAGAGAGAAAAACAAGGCGACCCGGTCCAACCAGGGTTTGGGTGTGATTTGTGTTTAAACTGAACACTGCCTGAGATTGGCTTATCGTGAAAGGCCTACTGCACCTTAGCCAATCATCATCACCTATGCGGACGTCGCAGCTGTTTCAGCATGTCAATTTCAGGATATCAATTTCAACTTTTGCCTGTCTGAAAATTGCCGGACGGCTCTTGTTGACTTTGACGCCGACTTTCTCGTTGGTTTTTGCAGCATTTGGTAACAAATTCAAAGCTGCCCTCTCTGAGGAAAGATTGCACTTTCAGGCAATTTCCCAGAGTGCTCCCTACTGAGATATTTAGCTCTTTTGCTGT
>NC_061792.1:116840-147130 GCF_022458985.1 Mugil cephalus | reverse complement strand
TTGATGATGTAAATGTTACCATGTCTCCTGATGAGAATGAAAAGCTTACAGCACCTGTTATTCCCAGGCGGTCTCCCATCCAAGTACTAACCAGGCCCGAGCATGCTTAGCTTCCGAGATCAGACTTGTTCAGGGTGGTATGGCCGTAAGCAATGTCAAATGTCACTAAATCAGTATATATAAGTGCTCAAAATCATCATTGCATGGTTTTGATGATGTAAATGTTACCATGTTTCCTGATGAGAATGAAAAGCTTACAGCACCTGGTATTCCCAGGCGGTCTCCCATCCAAGTACTAACCAGGCCCGACCGTGCTTTGCTTCCGAGATCAGACCAGATCGGGCGCGTTCAGGATGGTATGGCCGTAAGCAACGTTAACTGTCACAAACGCAGTATATATAAGTGGTCAAAATCATCATTGCATGTATTTTGATGATGTAAATGTTACCATGTCTCCTGATGAAAATTAAAGGCTTACAGCACCTAGTATGCCCAGGCGGTCTCCCATCCAAGTACTAACCAGGCCCGACCGTGCTTAGCTTCCGAGATCAGATGAGATCGGGCGTGTTCAGATTGGTATGGCCGTAAGCAATGTCAAATGTCACTAAAGCAATATATATATAAGTGGTCAAAATGATCATTGCATGTATTTTGATGATGTAAATATTAACATGTCTCCTGATGAGAATGAAAAGCTTACAGCACTTGGTATTCCCAGGCGGTCTCCCATCCAAGTACTAACCAGGCCCGACACTGCTTAGCTTCCGAAATCAGACAAGATCGGGCGTGTTCAGGTTAGTATGGCCGTAAGCAATGTCAAATGTAACTAAAGCAGTATATATAAGTGCTCAAAATGATCATTGCATGTATTTTGATGATGTAAATGTTACCATGTCTCCTGATGAATATGAAAGGCTTACAGCACCTAGTATTCCCAGGCGGTCTCCCATCCAAGTACTAAACAGGCCCGACCATGCTTAGCTTCCGAGATCAGACGAGATCGGGCTTGTTCAGGTTGGTATGGCAGTAAGCAACGTCAAATGTCACTAAAGCAGTATATATAAGTGATCAAAATGATCATTGCATGTATTTTGATGATGTAAATGTTACCATGTCTCCTGATGAGAATGAAAAGCTTACAGCACCTGTTATTCCCAGGCGGTCTCCCATCCAAGTACTAACCAGGCCCGAGCATGCTTAGCTTCCGAGATCAGACGAGATCAGGCGTGTTCAGGGTGGTATGGCCGTAAGCAATGTCAAATGTCACTAAATCAGTATATATAAGTGCTCAAAATCATCATTGCATGGTTTTGATGATGTAAATGTTACCATGTTTCCTGATGAGAATGAAAAGCTTACAGCACCTGGTATTCCCAGGCGGTCTCCCATCCAAGTACTAACCAGGCCCGACCGTGCTTTGCTTCCGAGATCAGACCAGATCGGGCGCGTTCAGGTTGGTATGGCCGTAAGCAATGTCAAATGTCACTAAAGCAGTATATATAAGTGATCAAAATGATCATTGCATGTATTTTGATGATGTAAATGTTACCATGTCTCCTGATGAGAATGAAAAGCTTACAGCACCTGGTATTCCCAGGCGGTCTCCCATCCAAGTACTAACCAGGCCCGACCGTGCTTAGCTTCCGAGATCAGACGAGATCAGGCGCGTTCAGGTTGGTATGGCCGTAAGCAATGTCAAATGTCACTAAAGCAGTATATATAAGTGGTCAAAATGATCATTGCATGTATTTTGATGACGTAAATGTTACCATGTCTCCTGATGAGAATGAAAAGCTTACAGCACCTGGTATTCCCAGGCGGTCTCCCATCCAAGTACTAACCAGGCCAAACACTGCTTAACTTCCGACATCAAACGAGATCAGGCATGTTCAGGGTGGTATGGCCGTAAGCAATGGTAACTGTCACAAACGCAGTATATATAAGTGGTCAAAATCATCATTGCATGTATTTTGATGATGTAAATGTTACCATGTCTCCTGATGAGAATGAAAAGCTTACAGCACCTGGTATCCCAGGCGGTCTCCCATCCAAGTACTAACCAGGCCCGACCATGCTTAGCTTCCGAGATCAGACGAGATCAGGCGTGTTCAGGGTGGTATGGCCGTAAGCAATGGTAACTGTCACAAACGCAGTATATATAAGTGGTCAAAATGATCATTGCATGTATTTTGATGATGTAAATGTTACCATGTCTCCTGATGAAAATGAAAGGCTTACAGCACCTAGTATTCCCAGGCGGTAACCCATCCAAGTACTAACCAGGCCCGACCGTGCTTAGCTTCCGAGATCAGACGAGTTCGGGCGTGTTCAGGTTGGTATGGCCGTAAGCAATGTCAAATGTCACTAAAGCAGTATATATAAGTGGTAAAAATCCTCATTGCATGTATTTTGATGATGTAAATGTTACCATGTCTCCTGATGAGAATGAAAAGCTTACAGCACCTGGTATTCTCAGGCGGTCTCCCATCCAAGTACTAACAAGGCCCTACACTGCTTAGCTTCCGAGATCAGGCGTGTTCAGGGTGGTATGGCCGTAAGCAATGGTGACTGTCACAAACGCAGTATATATAAGTGGTCAAAATGATCATTGCATGTATTTTGATGATGTAAATGTTACCATGTCTCCTGATGAAAATGAAAAGCTTACAGCACCTGGTATTCCCAGGCGGTCTCCCATCCAAGTACTAACCAGGCCCTATACTACTTAGCTTCCGAGATCAGACGAGATCGGGCGTGTTCAGGTTGGTATGGCCGTAAGCAATGTCAAATGTTACTAAAGCAGTATATATAAGTGGTCAAAATGATCATTGCATGTATTTTGATGATGTAAATGTTACCATGTCTCCTGATGAAAATGAAAAGCTTACAGCACCTGGTATTCCCAGGCGGTCTCCCATCCAAGTACTAACCAGGCCCGACCATGCTTGGTTTCCGAGATCGATCGAGATCAGGCGTGTTCAGGGTGGTATGGCCGTAAGGAACGTTAACTGTCACAAACGCATTATATATAAGTGGTCAAAATCATCATTGCATGTATTTTGATGAAGTAAATGTTACCATGTCTCCTGATGAGAATGAAAAGCTTACAACACCTGGTATTCCCAGGCGGTCTCCCATCCAAGTACTAACCAGGCACGACACTGCTTGGCTTCCGAGATCAGGCGTTTTCAGGGTGGTATGGCCGTAAGCAACGTTAACTGTCACAAACGCAGTAGATATAAGTGGTCAAAATCATCATTGCATGTATTTTTGCTTTTGAGCTGAATCTTCTACAATGATACAGTCTGCCAGGAAGTAGAGTCAGAATGTAACAGGTAGATATGAATCAGAGAGAAAAACAAGGCGACCCGGTCCAACCAGGGTTTGGGTGTGATTTGTGTTTAAACTGAACACTGCCTGAGATTGGCTCTTCGTGAAAGGCCTGCTGCACCTTAGCCAATCATCATCACCTGTGCGGACGTCGCAGCTGTTTCAGCATGTCAATTTCAGCATATCAATTTCAACTTTTGCCTGTCTGAAAATTGCCGGACCGCTCTTGTTGACTTTGACGCCGACTTTCTCGTTGGTTTTTGCAGCATTTGGTAACAAATTCAAAGCCCCTCTCTCTGAGGTAAGATTGCACTTTCAGGCAATTTCCCAGAGTGCTCCCTACTGAGATATTTAGCTCTTTTGCTGTTTTGTTGGTTGCCATTGATGCTTGTTATTCAGGAAATGTTTTGTAAAACTTTGGACGAAAATCAATGAACCATGCTCTATTCAAGTGTGTTCCTTGTCTTGCTTGCAGTCACTTTGTAACTCTGAGAAGCACTAAAGAATGTACAGATCCACAGAGGCTTGTATAAAACAAACTTTCAGTAAGATCAAAGGCAAAGATTCTATGCCATCATGGCCAAAGGAAAAGATTTGATGAAAGGACAGAATTCTATGACATCATGAAGGAAAACATTCTATGGCACATTCTATGTAAATTTTGTGAGGAGTGCGATAGGAAGAGAGAGTGTGGGAAAGATTTTCCAAATTTCTTCTGTTTTCTGTGATAATTTTCTTTTCTCTCACTCTGGTTGTGTTTTCATTTAGGTTCCTCGATCAAAGTTTTCATTAACACCTTTCAATCTTGTGTGTCACATAGTGAGATCTATAACACTGCCGTGCGATGGTACTATTGATATGATAATATATGTCGTCAGATTTTGGCATGAGCAACCAAAATCACCATTACCACTCTTCTACCAACTGTATCAGTATTAGAAATAAATAGTAGTAGATGTAATTATTTTTGTAACTTTAACATATTTACTTTTATGTAGTTTCTCTCGTTTGGTTTTGTTTTATTTTAGCATTTTGCATTGTCTGTAAAACCTTCATTTCTCCACAGGGAATAACGTAAAATAGTCCTGCCGGTTAGTCTGTTCCAAGACAAACAGAAAACTTACAGCAATAAAAATGACAACACAACTACAGCCGGTAAAACTGTTCTTAATTGCTTGCCTAGGTAAACAAAGGTTAAATAAAAATAAAATACTAACATACATACAGACACATTCTGACACATTGAAATTGGCCGTTAGCACGTTAACTTAGCCCCGTAGTTAGCTCCCCACTCCACCGTATGCTAACGACCACGTTATCTCCACTGGCCTCGTTTTATTTCGGCGTCAGTTCAAATTGTGGACAACAGCAAATTGATGCAAAATACAAGCAATGTTAGGAAACCACTTGTCAATATTTCTAATGACAAATCTCGACAGCACACGTCGGCTACCACCTCAGACGTTGGGGTTTGCTGTATTGCCCGAAAGAAACGCAAAAAAGAACTAATTTACATAATACTTACATCATTGTGTAGTAAAGCCACAAGTAGCGCTGTTAATAGGTTCCAGCTAGACCATTATGTACCTCAGAAGGAAATACGATAAAGAATCAGCCGCACATGATTAAACTACACGTGACACAAACATATTGATTATACAATGTGGATGAGGCTTAAACAAACCTTTACACACAGTTATGGGAGCATGTCGGTCTAATTCTTGTGTGTTGTTTACGCGCACGTACAGACGCACGTGCGACTACATGCGCGCACATGGAGTAACGTTACATCCATACGTAGTTCCGTGCATGCTCACGCACATGGATGAAACAGGGCGATGACGTCATGGGATGTCTTCCTTTGATGATGTCCTCAATTGTTTTCCTTTGATGATGATGTCATGAAATGTTTTCCTTTGATCATGATGGCATAGAATCTTTGCCTTTGATCTTATTGAAAGTTTGTTTTATACAAACCTAGGTGGGTCCGTAGATTCTGTTAGACTTTCAAACTGAAACTCAGGCGTGTTCAGGATGGTATGGCCGTAAGCAACGTTAACTGTCACAAACGCAGTATATATAAGTGGTCAAAATCATCATTGCATGTATTTTGATGATGTAAATGTTACCATGTCTCCTGATGAAAATGAAAGGCTTACAGCACCTAGTATGCCCAGGCGGTCTCCCATCCAAGTACTAACCAGGCCCGACCGTGCTTAGCTTCCGAGATCAGATGAGATCGGGCGTGTTCAGATTGGTATGGCCGTAAGCAACGTCAAATGTCACTAAAGCAATATATATATAAGTGGTCAAAATGATCATTGCATGTATTTTGATGATGTAAATATTACCATGTCTCCTGATGAGAATGAAAAGCTTACAGCACTTGGTATTCCCAGGCGGTCTCCCATCCAAGTACTAACCAGGCCCTACACTGCTTAGCTTCCGAGATCAGACGAGATCAGGCGTGTTCAGGGTGGTATGGCCGTAAGCAATGGTAACTGTCACAAACGCAGTATATATAAGTGGTCAAAATGATCATTGCATGTATATTGATGATGTAAATGTTACCATGTCTCCTGATGAAAATGAAAGGCTTACAGCACCTAGTATTCCCAGGCGGTCTCCCATCCAAGTACTAACCAGGCCCGACACTGCTTAGCTTCCGAAATCAGACAAGATCGGGCGTGTTCAGGTTAGTATGGCCGTAAGCAATGTCAATTGTAACTAAAGCAGTATATATAAGTGCTCAAAATGATCATTGCATGTATTTTGATGATGTAAATGTTACCATGTCTCCTGATGAATATGAAAGGCTTACAGCACCTAGTATTCCCAGGCGGTCTCCCATCCAAGTACTAACCTGGCCCGACCGTGCTTAGCTTCCGAGATCAGACGAGATCGGGCTTGTTCAGGTTGGTATGGCAGTAAGCAACGTCAAATGTCACTAAAGCAGTATATATAAGTGATCAAAATGATCATTGCATGTATTTTGATGATGTAAATGTTACCATGTCTCCTGATGAGAATGAAAAGCTTACAGCACCTGTTATTCCCAGGCGGTCTCCCATCCAAGTACTAACCAGGCCCGAGCATGCTTAGCTTCCGAGATCAGACGAGATCAGGCGTGTTCAGGGTGGTATGGCCGTAAGCAATGTCAAATGTCACTAAATCAGTATATATAAGTGCTCAAAATCATCATTGCATGGTTTTGATGATGTAAATGTTACCATGTTTCCTGATGAGAATGAAAAGCTTACAGCACCTGGTATTCCCAGGCGGTCTCCCATCCAAGTACTAACCAGGCCCGACCGTGCTTTGCTTCCGAGATCAGACGAGATCGGGCGCGTTCAGGTTGGTATGGCCGTAAGCAATGTCAAATGTCACTAAAGCAGTATATATAAGTGATCAACATGATCATTGCATGTATTTTGATGATGCAAATGTTACCATGTCTCCTGATGAGAATGAAAAGCTTACAGCACCTGGTATTCCCAGGCGGTCTCCCATCCAAGTACTAACCAGGCCAAACACTGCTTAACTTCCGACATCAAACGAGAACAGCCGTGTTCAGGGTGGTTTGGGCGTAAGCAATGGTAACTGTCACAAACTCAGTATATATAAGTGGTCAAAATCATCATTGCATGTATTTTGATGATGTAAATGTTACCATGTCTCCTGATGAGAATGAAAAGCTTACAGCACCTGGTATTCCCAGGCGGTCTGCAATCCAAGTACTAACCAGGCCCTACACTGCTTAGCTTCCGAGATCAGATGAGATCAGGCGTGTTCAGGGTGGTATGGCCGTAAGCATTGGTAACTGTCACAAACGCAGTATATATAAGTGGTCAAAATCATCATTGCATGTATTTTGATGATGTAAATGTTACCATGTCTCCTGATGAAAATGAAAGGCTTACAGCACCTAGTATTCCCAGGCGGTCTCCCATCCAAGTACTAACCAGGCTTGACCGTGCTAAGCTTCCGAGATCAGACGAGATCGGGCGTGTTCAGGTTGGTATGGCCTTAAGCAATGTCAAATGTCACTAAAGCAGTATATATAAGTGGTCAAAATGATCATTGCATGTATTTTGATGATGTAAATGTTACCATGTCTCCTGATGAGAATGAAAAGGCTACAGCACCTGGTATTCCCAAGCGGTCTCCCATCCAAATACTAACCAGGCCCTACACTGCTTAGCTTCCGAGATCAGACGAGATCAGGCGTGTTCTGGGTGGTATGGCCATAAGCAATGGTGACTGTCACAAACGCAATATATATAAGTGGTCAAAATCATCATTGCATGTATTTTGATGATGTAAATGTTACCATGTCTCCTGATGAAAATGAAAGGCTTACAGCACCTGGTATTCCCAGGCCGTCTCCCATCCAAGTACTAACCAGGCCCTACACTGCTTAGCTTCCGAGATCAGGCGTGTTCAGGGTGGTATGGCCGTAAGCAATGGTGACTGTCACAAACGCAGTATATATAAGTGGTCAAAATCATCATTGCATGTATTTTGATGATGTAAATGTTACCATGTCTCCTGATGAAAATGAAAAGCTTACAGCACCTGGTATTTCCAGGCGGTCTCCCATCCAAGTACTAACCAGGCCCGACCATGTTTAGCTTCCGAGATCAGACGAGATGGGACTTGTTCAGGTTGGTATGGCCGTAAGCAACGGCAAATGTCACTGAAGCAGTATATATAAGTGATCAAAATGATCATTGCATGTATTTTGATGATGTAAATTTTACCATGTCTCCTGATGGGAATGAAAAGCTTTGAGCAACTGGTATTCCCAGGCGGTCTCCCATCCAAGTACTAACCAGGCCCGACCGTGCTTAGCTTCCGAGATCAGACGAGATCACGCGTGTTCAGGGTGGTATGGCCGTAAGCAATGGTAACTGTCACAAATGCAGTATATATAAGTGGTCAAAATCATCATTGCATGTATTTTGATGATGTAAATATTACCATGTCTCCTGATGAAAATGAAAGGCTTACAGCAACTAGTATTCCCAGACGGTCTCCCATCCAAGTACTAACCAGTCCCTACACTGCTTAGCTTCCGAGATCAGACGAGATCAGGCGTGTTCAGGATGTTATGGCCGTAAGCAATGGTGGCTGTCACAAACGCAGTATATATAAGTGGTCAAAATCATCATTGCATGTATTTTGATGATGTAAATGTTACCATGTGTCCCGATAAAAAATGAAAGGCTTACAGCATCTAGTATTCACAGGCGGTCTCCCATCCAAGTACTAACCAGGCCCAACCGTGCTTAGCGTCCGAGATCAGACGAGATCGGGCTTGTTCTTTTTTTTTCTTTTTTCTTTTTATTAGTCTTCAATCACAAATTTACACGTCACGTCAACTTTTGCACATAGATCAGAAAAGAAACAAACCTATCATAGTTCTCATGAATGTATCAAAAGAAAAATCAAACAATCAAACTAAATAAAAAGTACAAATCCAACTCTCACCAATTCAATAAAAACTTCTCCTTTTCGCCATCACAAATAAACTTATTCCCATCATGAAAAATTCTCTCACCTCCTCTCCCCCATACTTGCAGTTCAGTTCAATATCTCTTTTCATTATTGTCTTAAACAAATCTTTAATTTGTACATTTCTCCCTTCAAAATGAGCATAATTCCTTCTATATACAACCGCCAATCTGGCATGGCTCAAAGTGTAGTTAATTAACCAAAAATTCACAGTCTTTTTCTTTTCAAGTAAACCAAACAGAAAGAGCTTCCTCCACCCCTCCTTCAGCTCTGATCCCAAGTCGCCAATGTTCCTCAAAAGTTTTTTCAGGAAATCAAAGAAATCAACTAACTCAAAACAATCTAAAAAAAAGTGCAAAAAACTCTCATGGCCACTTTTACATACATCACACATTGCACTTACAGCATTATTTATTTTATGAAACACCACATTCGTATATATTCTGTTATGTTTTATAAGGAAATCGTTATTTTCACACTCTATACTGTTATATTTTATGTTCCCATTCAACCATATCTTCTTAACATCCAAATCATTGAACACGCCAGCCCAAACTTTCTCTGCTGCTGGCTCTTTTATCACATCAGCTATTAACCATTCATATACCTTTTTCAACTTCACATTTTCAAAGAGGCATTTCTTCTCTTTTTCAATCACATACATCTTGGGTGTACGCTTGTCTTGCTTAATCACACAGTCTCTTTTAATAATGTTTGTCCATTCCAGAGGTATACTACTTTTAATCCGCTCATATATTCGGCTGACCTTTTCTTTGCTTTCCATACCATCTAAATCATTCACAGAATCATAAATACAATTCAATCTCAAAAACCCCGGGATGACCTCATAAATAATATCCTTGACTTGTTTAATATTTGCCACCATGAATTGTGGCTCATACAGACTTTTATTATTATATTTAAATTTCTCATTGAGAAACAAGGGTAGGTTAACAAACATTTGCAACCCATCACACTCATATTCTACTTTTGGTAGAAATTTTCTCCACGCTTCAAACACCTCCTGTAAAACTCTGGGATTTTAACTGTCATTGATTGTTTGAAACCCATAAACAAACCATTAGTCACCTATCCCACCCACTTCATCCACATATTTCCTTAAAAAACTCCTTCCATCCATAGTTCAATCCACGCTCCATGTATTTTTGGATCGTTCTTACTCTTATTGCCGTTCTTTTCATTTCCAAATCAATGAGCTTCAGCCCACCCTCTCTCTTCTTCCCTATCAAAGTTTTTTGTGCAATTTTCACCCCTTTCCCCTCCCATATAAAGTCACAAATAGTTTTGTTTAACACATTCATAACCCACTCTGGCATGTCTAACACTCTCATCACATATACACAAACTGAGAATAACAAATTATTCACCACCATCACTTTTCCTTTCAGTTTAAGTTTTCTCCCCCTCCATAGTGTACATACTGTTTTATCTTATTAATCACTCCAGTCCATGTCTCATCTCTAGCCTCTTTGCTTGCCACCCCCAGACACACTCCCAACACCTTCATGTATTTCTCCTCCACCTTTAAGCCCATTTCTATCCTCTCTATATCTCCAATGTACATGATCTCTGATTTAGTTTTGTTGATTTTTGGCTCCTGATGCCCGTCCATATTTTTCTATTATCTGTAGCACCCTTTTCACACTGTTGTTGTCCCTGACCGTAATAGTTGTGTCGTCTGCATATTGATTGATGACACAGGTCCCTCCATAGGGCAACTGAACACCTTTCACCTCCTGGTCAGTTTTGATCAGCATCGCCAGGGGCTCAACAACTATTGCATACAGTAGTGCTGACAGGGGACATCCCTGTCTCACTGATCTCTCCACATCGAAAAGGTTTGTCAAGACACCGTTTACCTTCACTCGGCTCTTGGCACTGTCATACAGCCTCTTTACCCATCCCACCATCCTCTCCCCGAACCCAACTTTCTCCAGTACTCTAAACAGGAATCTGTGGTCTACTCTATCAAAGGCCTTATTCCAATCTATTCCCAGCACTACTCCCCCTTTCCCATCCTCTTTCATGTGTTCTATTGAATCTCTGATTGTGGCTATTGTGTCTGCTATGTCTCTTCCGGGTATGCTGTAACTCTGCGTGTTCTGTACTATGTTCCCTATCACTCCCTTCATCCTATTTGCCAGGACTTTAGTTAGTATCTTATAATCTGTATTTAGCAAACTAATTGGCCTGTAGTTTTCCAAATCTAACCTACTTCCTTTCTTTTTGTATATTATTGCTATTACACCCTCCCCCATCCTATCTGCACTTGCCCTGTTCTTTCCATCCCCTTGAATACATCTACCAGAATTTGCGCTACCTCATTTTTGTACGCTTTGTACCATTCGATCCCTATCCCATCACTTCCTGGACCTCTTTCCACTTTTCAATCCTCCTATGGCCTCTATCACCTCCTTCTCATTTATGTCTCTATCACACCATTCCCTATCCTCTTCACTCAGTTTCCTTTCTACACTTTCCATCACTTCATCTATGCTTCCTTGATCTATGTCCCCTTTCTTATAGAGATCCCCATAAAATTCTTGTACCCTTTCCAGAATCTCCACATAATCTACTATCTTCTCTCCGTTTTTGTCATTAATTTCCTTTATGTATGTTCTATTCTGTTTTCTTTTCTCTAACCCCAAAAAATATCCTGTGCACCTTTCACCTTCTAATGCATATTTTGCTTTACTTCTCAGAATCGCTCCTCTACATTTCTCCGTCTCAAACCTCTCTAACTTATCTTTGCCTCCAAATAATTGTTTATATTATAACCCTCCTCATTGTCTGCTCTACTTAACTCTGCCCTCCAATTTTTGTTTCAGAGCCTTTTCCTCCTTCATCATTTTCCCTTTTCTTTTCTTACTATATCTAATACTAATTTGTTTTAATTAAAGTTTTTATCTTCTCCCATCGTTCCCCTATGCTGTCGTCTAGCCTGTCATTTTCTTTATACACTCCTCTTCTCCTATTCTCTCGGTCTAGCAAATCCATAATCTGTATCTTGTACTCCTCTTCTTCAATTAATCCTGCGTTTAATATCCACATCCCTCCTCCTATCTCTTCTTTCTCCACCTTAATTCGAAACATGACCCCATCATGGTCACTGAAGCTATTTCTTTGATGCCTTATTTTGTCGATGTACCCAATAATGCTACTTTGCACCAACACAAATCTATTCTACTTTGTTTTAGAACCCCATCTCTCATCTGCCTCCTTGTGTATTCTCTCTTCTCTGAGTTCTCTTCTCTCCATGCATCTATAAGCCCCTTTTCTTTCATCAGCTCGGACAGCATGTTTCTCGATCTTTCCCATCTAAATTCAACTCCCTTACCTACTCTAGACGACTACATTTTATATTGAAGTCCCCACTATAATACACTTCCTGCGATTATATTTTAAGTTCTCTAATAATGCAAACACTTATCTTTTCTATATTTGGAAACGTATATATTTATTAATCTGAATTCTATTTCTCTATATTTAAATTCTATCACCAAAATTCTCCCTGTCTCATCTCTATATACCTCTTTTATGTCTTCGACAACGTCCTTTTTAATCAATTATTGCTACCCCCCTTGCGTTTCTAGCCCCATTATTATAATATATAGCTCCCCTCCATTCCTCTCTCATTTCTTTAACTATGTCCTCGTCCCAATTAGTTTCTTGAATATACATATAATATCGCTGCGGTATGCAAATAATAGCTCTTTTATTTTTCTCTTATTTCTTAGCCCATTTGCGTTAATAGAGGTTATTGTGGCCATGAGAGCAAAACTGAATATAAATAGAAACCAAAAAGTAAACATTTAAACCAAAACTATACAATCACATACCGGATTTCGGTCCTTTTCGCTCTCTTCTTTCTTTGTCTTTCTCCGCCTTCCGCTTTGCTGAGAATCTTTGAAAGATCTTTGTCAAGTCTGGTTGTCCGTTCTCTTCCTCTCTTTCATGTCCATTTAATCGTCCTCGGTCCTTTTCTTCATTCTCCTTTCCTTGTTTGGCAGCAGGGTTCGGTTTCTCTCCACCCTCTCCATTTGCGTTCTTGTTGTCCGCTCCACTGGTGTTCTCCGCTCCACCGACATCCTTTCCCACCAGTTTTCGGATCCTCCTCTTCCTCGATCCCATGTCCTCCTCACACCTTGTCTAGGACCTCTGTTTGACCTTGGCCTCCTTCGCCGTCGTGGTTGTTGCGTCCGTTCTCTTCCTCCACTTCCTCACCCATCTCCTCCTCCGTCTTCTCCTCTCGGCGCACTCCCGTGCGTAGTGGCCACTCTCTCCGCACCTGAAACACTTGAACTCCGGGCATTCTCTGAAGATGTGTCCGGCTTGATGCATTTTCTGCACATTGGATTTGTCTATCGTGGATCACACGGAAATACTCCACGCCCCTCATAGTTTCAAATTTAGTGGAGTATGGCAGCGATCTGACTTGCTCGTTGAACCGGACCTTTAAAAATCTCGTGCCGTCGGCAACAGTGGCCGGACCCCCCATTCATTAAGTCTTTCCATGATCGTGCTGTCCTCCAGATACACGGGTAAGTTTAGGAAAGAGACGACCATGTCGCTGTTCATTATGTCACGTCCGATCACTGGCACTCCATTTATTCTTATACCATCAATCAACTTTGCCTTCCCGGCACCATCCTTCATCGTGATTTCGAATTTCTTGTCCGTCTTCATTCTACAACCTAAAATTTCCCCACACTCCTTCTTTACACCTTTCAGCAGGTCCATTACCGCGATTGATTTCGTATCTTCCACCTCCACCGTCAGCTCCTTCTCAAACTTTTTCGTATTTACAGCCATTCCTTGCATCTGAGGGTTCATTGTATCTTCCTCCCCTTGATTCATCATTATAAGTTTAGGCGGAAAAAAACAATCCCCCGAACAGCCCGAGAGCCGTCGGGGAAATTACGGGGACGATAAGCACAAAAGATCAAATAAAACAACTATTCTTATGATTTCAAACAAAGAACAAAAATATCACAGAGAAGTCAGGCAGTCGCTGTGCAAATTCGAAATTCGCGCCACTCGCAATCACCACTCCCACTATCGGGCGTGTTCAGGGTGGTATGGCCGTAATCAACGTCAAATGTCACAAACGCAGTATATATAAGTGGTCAAATTCATCATTGCATGTATTTTGATGATGTAAATGTTACCATGTCTACTGATGAAAATGAAAGGCTTACAGCACCTAGTATTCCCAGGTGGTCTCCCATCCAAGTACTAACCAGGCCCGACCGTGCTTAGCTTCCGAGATCAGACGTGTTCAGGTAGGTATGGCCGTAAGCAATGTCAAATGTCACTAAATCCGTATATATAAGTGCTCAAAATCATCATTGCATGTTTTTGATGATGTAAATGTTACCATGTCTCCTGATGAAAATGAAAAGCTTACAGCACCGGGTATTCCTAGGCGGTCTCCCATCCAAGTCCTAACCAGGCCCTACCATGCTTAGCTTCCGAGATCAGACGAGATCAGGCGTGTTCAGGGTGGTATGGCAGTAAAGAATGGTAACTGTCACAAACGCAGTATATATAAGTGGTCAAAATCATGATTGCATGTATTTTGATGATGTAAATGTTACCATGTCTCCTGATGAAAATGTAAGGCTTACAGCGACTAGTATTCCCAGGCGGTCTCCCATCCAAGTACGAACCAGGCCCGACCGTGCTTAGCTTCCGAGATCAGACGAGACGCGTGTTCAGGTTGGTATGGCCGTAAGCAATGTCAAATGTCACTAAAGAAGTAAATATAAGTGGTCAAAATGATCATTGCATGTATTTTGATGATGTAATGTTACCATGTCTCCTGATGAAAATGAAAAGCTTTACAGCACCGGGTATTTCCCAGGCGGTCTCCCATCCAAGTACTAACCAGGTCCCGACCATGCTTAGCTCCGAGATCAGACGAGATGGGGTTTGTTCAGGTTGGTATGGCCGTAAGCAACGGTAACTGTCACAAACGCAGTATATATAAGTGGTCAAAATCATAATTGTATGTATTTTGATGATGTAAATGTTACCATGTCTCCTGATTAGAATGAAAAGCTTACAGCACCTGGTATTCCCAGGCGGTCTCCCATCCAAGTACTAACCAGGGCTGACCGTGCTTAGCTTCCGAGATCAGACGAGATCGGGAATGTTGAGGTTGGTATGGCCGTAAGGAACGTCAAATGTCACTAAATCAGTATATATAAGTGCTCAAAATCATCATTGCATGTTTTTGATGATGTATATGTTACCATGTCTCCTGATGAAAATGAAAAGCTTACAGCACCGGATATTCCTAGGCGGTGTCCCATCCAAGTACTAACCATACCCTACCATGCTTAGCTTCCGAGATCAGACGAGATTGGGCTTGTTCAGGTTGGTATGGCCGTAAGCAATGTCAAATGTCACTAAAGCAGTATATATAAGTGATCAAAATGATCATTGCATGTATTTTGATGATGTACATGTTACCATGTCTCCTGATGAGAATGAAAAGCTTACAGCACCTGGTATTCCCAGGCGGTCTCCCATCCAAGTACGAACCAGGCCCGACGCTGCATAGTTTCCGAGATCAGACGAGATCAGGCGTGTTCAGGGTGGTATGGCCGTAAGCAACGTTAACTGTCACAAACGCAGTATATATAAGTGGTCAAATTCATCATTGCATGTATTTTGTTGATGTAAATGTTACCATGTCTACTGATGAAAATGAAAGGCTTACAGCACCTAGTATTCCCAGGCGGTCTCCCATCCAAGTACTAAACCAGGCCCGACCGTGCTTAGCTTCCGAGATCAGACGTGTTCAGGTAGGTATGGCCGTAAGCAATGTCAAATGTCACTAAATCAGTATAAATAAGTGCTCAAAATCATCATTGCATGTTTTTGATGATGTAAATGTTACCATGTCTCCTGATGAGAATGAAAAGCTTACAGCACCTGGTATTCCCAGGCGGTCTCCCATCCAAGTACTAACCAGGCCCGTCCATGCTTAGCTTCCGAGATCAGACGAGATCGGGCTTGTTGAGGTTGGTATGTCAGTAAGCAACGTCAAATGTCACTAAAGCAGTATATATAAGTGATCAAAATGATCATTGCATGTATTTTGATGATGTAAATGTTACCATGTCTCCTGATGAGAATGAAAAGCTTACAGCACCTGGTATTCCCAGGCGGTCTCCCATCCAAGTACTAACCAGGCCCGACCATGCTTAGCTTCCGAGATCAGACGAGATCTTGCGTTTTCAGGGTGGTATGGCCGTAAGCAATGGTAACTGTCACAAACGCACTATATATAAGTGGTCAAAATCATCATTGCATGTATTTTGATGATGTAAATGTTACCATGCCTCCTGATGAAAATGAAAAGCTTACAGCAACTGGTATTCCCAGGTGGTTTCCCATCCAAGTACTAACCAGGCCCTACCGTGCTTAGCTTCCGAGATCGGGCGTGTTCAGGGTGGTATGGCCGTAAGCAACTTTAACTGTCACAAACGCACTATATATAAGTGGTCAAAATCATCATTGCATGTATTTTGATGATGTAAATGTTACCATGTCTCCTGATGAAAATGAAAAGCTTACAGCACCTGGTATTCCCAGGCGGTCTCCCATCCAAGTACTAACCAGGCCCGACACTGCTTGGCTTCCGAGATCAAACGAGATCAGGCGTGTTCAGGGTGGTATGCCCGTAAGCAACGCTAACTTTCACAAACGCAGTATATATAAGTGGTCAAAATCATCATTGCATGTATTTTTGTTTTTGAGCTGAAGCTTCTACAATGATACAGTCTGCCAGGAAGTAGAGTCAGAATGTAACAGGTAGATATTAATCAGAGAGAAAAACAAGGCGACCCGGTCCAACCAGGGTTTGGGTGTGATTTGTGTTTAAACTGAACACTGCCTGAGATTGGCTTATCGTGAAAGGCCTACTGCACCTTAGCCAATCATCATCACCTAGGCGTACGTCGCAGCTGTTTCAGCATGTCAATTTCAGCATATCAATTTCAACTTTTGCCTGTCTGAAAATTGCCGGACGGCTCTTGTTGACTTTGACGCCGACTTTCTCGTTGGTTTTTGCAGCATTTGGTAACAAATTCAAAGCCGCACTCTCTGAGGAAAGATTGCACTTTCAGGCAATTTCCCAGAGTGCTCCCTACTGAGATATTCAGCTCTTTTGCTGTTTTGTTGGTTGCCATTGATGCTTGTTATTCGGAAATGTTTTGTAAAACTTTGGACGAAAATCAATGAACCATGCTCTATTCAAGTGTGTTCCTTGTCTTGCTTGCAGTCAATTTGTAACTCTGAGAAGCACTAAAGAATGTACAGATCCACAGAGGCTTGTATAAAACAAACTTTCAGTAAGATCAAAGGCAAAGATTCTATGCCATCATGGCCAAAGGAAAAGATTTGATGAAAGGACAGAATTCTATGACATCATGAAGGAAAACATTCTATGGCACATTCTATGTAAATTTTGTGAGGAGTGCGCTAGGAAGAGAGAGTGTGGGAAAGATTTTCCAAATTTCTTCTGTTTTCTGTGATCATTTTCTTTTCTCTCACTCTGGTTGTGTTTTCATTTAGGTTCCTCGATCAAAGTTTTCATTAACACCTTTCAATCTTGAGTGTCACATAGTGAGATCTATAAGACTGCCGTCCGATGGTACTATTGATATGATAATATATGTCGTCAGATTTTGGCATGAGCAACCAAAAAACACCACTACCACTCTTCTACCAACTGTATCAATATTAGTAATAAATAGTAGTAGATGTAATTATTTTTGTACCTTTAACATATTTTACTTTTATATAGTTTTTTCTCCTTTGGTTTTGGTTTGTTTTATCATTTTGCATTGTCCTGTACCAGCTGTACCAGTTGGCAGCATCACAACGTGCTAAACCGGTTAGCCTGTTCCAAGACAACAGAAAACTTACAGCAATAAAAATGACAACACAACTACAGCCGGTAAAACTGTTCTTAATTGCTTGCCTAGGTAAACAAAGGTTAAATAAAAATAATGATGATGTAAATGTTACCATGTCTCCTGATGAAAATGAAAGGCTTACAGCACCTAGTATTCCAAGGCGGTCTCCCATCCAAGTACTAACCAGGCCCGACCGTGCTTAGCTTCCGAGATCAGACGAGATCGGGCGTGTTCAGGTTGGTATGGCCGTAAGCAATATCAAATGTCACTAAAGCAGTATATATAAGTGGTCAAAATGATCATTGCATGTATTTTGATGATGTAAATGTTACCATGTCTCCTGATGAGAATGAAAAGCTTACAGCACCTGGTATTCCCAGGCGGTCTCCCATCCAAGAACTAAGCCGGGCCCTACCTGCTTAGCTTCCGAGATCAACGAGAACAGCCTGTTCGGGGTGGTTTGGCCTTAACAAGGGTAACTTCCAAACGCAGGATAATAATGGTAAAAATGATCTTGCATGTATTTTGTGAGAAATTTCACCATGTCTCCTTATGAAAAATAAACGCTTACAGCACCGGGTTTTCCCAGGGGGTCTCCCACCAAGTACTAACCCCCCTACACTGCTTGCTTCCGGATCAATGGACGGGCGTTTCAGGGTGGTATGGCCGAAAGGGAAAGGGGTTATGTCACAAACCAGAATATAAGTGGTCAAAATGTTTTGCATGATTTTGATATGTAAATGTTACCATTTCCTAGGAAAAAAAAAAGATACAGCACCAGTATTCCCAGGGGGTCTCCCTTTCCAAGCTAAACCACCCACCGTTTTAGCTTCCCAATCAACGAATGGGGCGTGTTCGGGTTTGGTATGGCCGTGGGCAATGCAAAGGGGCACTAAAGCGTATATTAAGGGGTCAAAATGACATTGCAGTTTTTTGATGAGTAAATTTTCCCCATTCTCCTGATGAAATAAAAGCTTACAGACCGGGTTTTCCCCCCGGGGGGTCCCCACCCAAAGAATAACCAGCCCTACATGCTTAGTTTCCGAGATCAACGAGAACCCGGTTCGGGTGTTATGCTGTAACAGGGGAACTGTCACAAACGCATATATTAAGTGTCAAAATCATCTTGCATGTATTTTGTATTAAAGTTCCCAGTCTCTGATGAAATAAAAAGCTTACGCACCGGATTCCCAGGGGGTCTCCCAACCAAAGTACTAACCAGGCCCGACCAGCTTAGCTTCCGAGACAGACAGACAGGTTTGTTCGGGTTTGGGGTATGGCCGAAGCAACGTCAAATGCAAAAAAGCATATAAAAAATGATCAAAATCTCCTTGCATGTTTTTTGAGATGTAAATGTTACCATGTCTCCTTGAGAAAAAAAAGGGCTTACAGCCCGGGTTTTCCCAGCAGTCTCCCCCCAAGTACTAACCTGGCCCACACGCTTAGCTTCCGAACAGCAGCGGGTTTTGTTCGGGTTTGGATGGCCTAAAACTTCAAATGTCACTAAAGCAAAATTTATAAGTATCAAAATGATCTTTGCATGTTTTTTTGATGATTAAATGTTCCCATCCCTCCTGATAAAAAAAAAGCTTAAGCAACGGGAAAATTTTTTTTTTTCCATCCAAGTCTACCACCGCCGGCTTAGTTTTCAAGTGGGCCGTTTTTCAGGTTGGTATGGCAAAAAGCAAGCAAACACACAAAGCACTTTTAAATGGTCAAAAGATTTTTCATGTTTTTTTGATGATGTAATGTTACCATTCTCCTGATAAATGAAAACTTACAGCGCCGTTTTCCAGGCGGTTCCACCAAGTACTAACCGGGCCCCTTAGCTTCGAAGCAGATAATCAGGCGGTTCAGGGGGTTGACCGGCAATGAAACTGTCCAAACGCATATTATAAGTGGTCAAAATCATCATTGCATGTTTTTTGATGATGTAAATTTTACCATTCCCCCTGATAAAAACAAAGGCTTACAGCACCTATATTCCCAGGGTCCCCATCCAAGACAACCGCCCTTACTTCCGAATCGATGAATCAGGCGTGTTCAGGTGGAAAGCCAAAAAACCGTACTGTCACAAACGCAGTATAAAAATAAGTCTTTCAAATGTCATTGCATGTATTTTGATGATGAAATGTTCCATGTCCCGGGAAAAATAAAAAACTTACGCAACGGCATTCCAGGGGTCTCCAATCCAAGTACAAACCAGGCCCACCGGTTTAGCTTCCGAATCAACGTTTTCGGGCTTTTTCATTGGAAAACCGAAGCATTCAAATGTCCACTAAACAGTATATTAATATAAAAATTCTTGCTGTATTTTGATGACGAAAATTTTCCCATGTCTCCGAAAAAATGAAAGGCTTACAGCACTAGAAACCCAGCATCTCCCATCCAAGTACAAACCCACCCGACCGTTTTATTTCCGGATGGGGCGTTTCATTGGTAGGGCCGAAGCAATGTCAAAGTCACTAAATGTATATATAAGTTCAAAATGTTTTTGCATTATTTTGATGATGTAAATTTCCATGTCTCCTGATAAAAAAAAAAGCTTACAGCCCGGGTATTCCCAGGCTCTCCCATCCAAGTACTAACCGGCCCCAAACCCTTTATTTATTTCCCGTAAACAGACAGATCGGGCGTTTCATTTGATATGGCCGTAACAAAGTTGGCTGTCAAAAACCAAAATTTATAAGTGGTAAAAATCATCATTGCATTTTTTTTTAGATTAAATGTTACAATTCTCCTGATAAATAAAGCTTACAGCCCCCGGGTTTTCCAGGGGTCGCTCTTGGGTGTTTCCTGGTCTAATTTTTAACGCATCGATTCTCAACTTTTCCCTCCGTTAAACCCCCCCTTAAGGAAACGAATGATTTTAATTAAGATTTTTTTAATTTTTTCTTCATTAAGATCAGAGTGATCGTAAAGGGAGTTTTAAATCTCCCCACTTCATTCCAAAACCCTTTCAGCTCCACTTCCTCTACTTCTGTGTAGAGCTGCGTTTGGAATCATTTTACTGTAATGTGCCCTGTTAGGAAAAGGGGACAAAAAACCAGTGATGATGAACCTTTAAAGAGCAGCAGGGGTGATTTTAAATACTGACCTGACCGGTCTGACAAAATTTTTGGGTGAAGAAGGAACTTTTTTTATTCCATTTGTTTTCTTTGAGGGAAGTTAGAAACATTTCGTCAGTTTGGGGTTTCAAGCGATGTTCCACCGGGAAAGCCCGGGGACCGGGACCAGAATTATAATCAGAATCGGACATTTATCTCCTCATGACCAAGTTTTCAGGGAGATGTGTCTCCCTCTGGGGTGAAGCGATGACTCTAAGTCATTTACTGTATATACTGCCCCCACGGGGCCTGTCGGGAACTACAATGTCCACATCCCATAATACTGATGTTCATTGACTGCAGTTTTTTTGCTCTATTTTTCAAGAGGCTAGATGAACACACTACTACTACAACAATGCTTTGGGGGGCACTGCCCTTGGGGCCACATACGGAACTCCAGCTAAACATCACACGAGGGGGGTGAAGTGGGAAAGTAACTGATATTTTAACTCCCCCTCTTAAAGAGCTGTGACTCAAGTGAAGATTTTTGTCTGTCACTGAATCTGTAAATGCTGAAAACCAACATTGAAGTGACTGAATATTAAGGACTGGGGGTTTTGGGTCGGACTGGGGTCTCGGGAAAGGTTCATTGTTCCCCAGGGGTTATCTGTGAAGTAGTAAACTACAACCACGAGATGGTTCCATGGATGTTCTCATAAATGAGGTTTTTTCTCTGCGGGTGAAGGACAAAGGTAGCGATGTGAACCCCACACATGACCAAGCGAAGCTAAAGGGGTGAGGGGCCCATCTAAAAGTGTTTTTTTTAAAGAGTAGTCCGGGACACCGGGACACTGGATAGAAACATTAGAGTCCAGATCTAACTGAAGCTTGCTAACAACCACACCCTTCTCACACCAAATTTTTTCTGTGCATGGTGTAGTTCCAGCTCAGTGTTTTGAATTTCATTCATAGTCATGGTTTATTGTCATTCTACAGGTTGTTGAAAAACATTCAGAGAGGGGAGTACTGGTTCCCCTGCCCCACTGTACTATTCACATAACTCTGAAACAACACCAAACCCACCATGTTACAAAAAACAAAGAGCCTCCATGAGACAAACCCCTTAAAAGAACTCCTGTATTAAGAACTATTAAATTTTTAAATAAGATGACTGTTCTCAGAAACTTTACACAGACCTGTCACCACCACGAAAAACCACCCCCACTCTGGGCTCTCCAGCCCCTAAACCCTATCGAGGACCAAATAAATTTCCCATGGTGGACAATAAAGTGTTGTTACAGCAAAAATTTTTTTTCCAGTTTCTTAGTTGAAACTAAGCTCGGGTGAGATAAATGATTATTAAAAAAAACGGCCAACATGGAATCACAAAACAGCCTGTTTGATCATCAGTATTCAGTGGTGAATTCATGGGGGAAATGAAAAAGACGGGGGGGGAGGGGATGGCAAGAGGTTTGAGGATTTAGTATTTCACAAAAAACAAACGGGTTTAATTGGGTCAGAATAAAAGGCAGGGATGAAATTAGAAGGGCGGGACGGGGAAGGGATAAAAATTTTTTTAAAAAAGGAATGGGGATAAAAAAGATCATAAAGGGGGTCAAGTAATGGGATAAGTGTACTGCTCCACTTAAAAAACCACGCTACAAATCCCTGAATGCTGTCCCTTTTCCCGTAGAGAATTTGGGTTGCCGAAAGGGGGGACTGATTTTGTGAAAGGGGTCGATAGAATCCTTACACAGTCCGGGACTCTCAACAACATTTTGACGATTTAGAAAAAATCGATACTAGAAGAATCAGTCAGAGCAACGGGGTACGCCACTTCATTGACACTGTGAAAAAAAGGAGAGGAAAGCCTCGGGAATTTGACCCGGGCATCTTCAGTCCATAGTCCTCTTTTCCCATCCCCGGGGGTTTTGCCTTTTTTTCAAACTCTCAGAAAGGTAGGCCTTTTTTTTTTTTGTTTTTTTTTTTGATTTTTAAATAAACCCCTTTTGGGTTGAACCTGAAAATGAGAAAAATTGACCAATGGGGACACTTAAAAGGAAAATTAGATCATTCCAAGGTTCCAGTTAGTGTTTTTTGATACTGTGCACAAAAACTGCTCTACAACACATCAATGGCTGATTATCTATTTTTTTCGTTCGATGCCATATGAGTGCACGTAAACTTTAAATCTGCCAAAGGAAAGTTCCAGCTTGTTTGGGGGGTTTGAAAAGGAAAAATAAACAACCTGAATGAGTCTAACAGGCTCTACATCACAAGGGGGGGACCAAGGTCAATGTGAACATGAGTCAGACGATTGAAACGCATCCAAAAACCCACCAGCCAAAAAAACAACCATCGGGTGTGAAGCCCTTTTAAACCTCCCCCGGGAAGAAAAAAAACCCATCAGAAGATGATAAAAAGGGGAGGGGCTCATTAAAAACATTTTAACACAGAATTTCACTCTGGACTGGGCTGAAAACAAAGCCAACCCGGGACACCCTCTTCATTTTTTCCATTGATTTTCAGAGAAATGGGTGAAAAGGAAAAGTTCATTTTGGAATTTGTTCATCACTTCTTCACTGAAACCAAAAACGGGAATTTAAAGTTTTTAAAATTTTCCGGGTTGTGCTCATCTTTGACTGGGAAGTCGCCCCCTCTGGACTTACGCCTAAGGGGTTTTAAGATTGTTGCTGAAACCCTCATCGGGGGAAATTTTCCCCCTCTGCTCGCCCGGTTAAACCACACAACCTGAAAGCACCAATCAGATCCTTTGAACTCTTTGCGGGTAGGGGTCAAGGGTTACTGACCCCCAAAGAGAGTAATTCAGGGAGGTTCAAGATGGGGAGCAGGACGGGGCATCTAATAAGACATAAAAAGCTAAAATTTAATATTTTCTGAACTGTACATTTTTGGAGGATTTTGGAAACCAAGAGGGAGGAGATAAAAACCCAAATGAGATGTAATAATTCCCTTGGGGGTTAGGAAAGTAAGAATAAGTATATGAAAGGAAAAAAGTTTTAAGTTTTAAATGGGTCAAAAAGGGGAATGTTGATTTGGAAAAGGGGTTTTGTCCCTGCAAAGGGGAAACCTATCTTCTAAAGAATAAACCCCAAAATGTGGACAATAAAGCAGCCTCGCTGTACCAGGAGGTTCCCACAGATCTTAAAGGGAAAAGGCCCTTTTCCCAAAAACAGGTGTTCTGCTTCGTCCATTTTACGTTCAGATTTTTCTGGTGCTTTTCCCTGCCCTTCCCATACTTTTTTCAACCGATGGAAGAACAACAAACTAATCTCTGTTGTCTAAAGTCTTAAAAAACGAAAACCTCTCCATCAGATGCTGTACAAGGGGCCTTGCAGAGCCCAAAGGACACCACTTTTCCCCCCTTTTCCCCCTTTTTTCACTGCAAACTCAGACTCTCCTCAAGGCCTCTAAAACAAAAAACGGGAAGTATCTCACATACCTCAGGAACATCCAGTAATCAAGAATAAAATTAAAAGGACTGCCCCTCAAGAAACATCAATCTTTCCACGTCTGAATGAACGAATATTTTTCTGTAGTGGAGGAGATCCAGCATCCCTAGATCAGGAATCCTCTCCAAGATAAACTGTCCCCCTTTTCTCAGGGCGTCTGGTCTTCATCTTACTGTCATCAAGAAGTCGGGTGGTTCAACCTGACAAAAATACTCTCTTCAGAGGAGCTCTCTAGCTTTTTGCCTGGTCAAAGCCTCCAACAAACTTTTAAAGTTTTCATCATCAATTAAATTACAGAAAACCTGTCAGGTACAAAAATTTTAAAGGTTTTCTGTCATTGTCTCTTCAACTGAGTCCGCAACCTCTCGAGAGAAGCTGTGAAGCTCTGTTTTTCACCCTCAGCACCATTTTTCTAACTGAAACATCTGGACCTGGGGAAACAAACCTGAAGGGTTCGGGAGGGAAGCACTGTCCTGCTACTGGAGAGTCCCAAACTGTAAATTGGAAAGCCTGGGGTTTTTCCATTTTTTTTTTTTCTCAGCTTCTGAAAAGGGGAATCCATTTAATGAGTTTTTGTCAGGACTTCAATAAAAAAGGGACTAAAAGGGTTTGAAATGAAGGGCATCATGTTCCGAACACAGCAGGTTCCCTCATCCGGGGGTTCTCATCACAAACCAAATAAGCCCAGTTTCACTCTTTTACTTCCAGAGTTCTTTGGGGTCCTAACATTCTTCTGTGGGGGGAAAAAACCTCTTTTACTCTCAGTAATTTCACAACAAAAAAACAAAAAGGGCCCCACTTTCACACATACACAAAAAATTTCAAAATAAATTAAAAAAATGTATAGAAAAAAAAATGAAAAATACAAAATAAAAATCTATATCTGTACCCCCGTACCACAACATTCCCTTACATTCCCATACCCCACTTCTGTCTTTCTTCATAAAAACAATTCCTAGATGAATTTCAGCAAGTTTCAGGCATAGCATACACATAGTCCCCACCCTCTATACCCAAAATATGGTGGGAAATAAAAACCTCCGCTGAATAAGGGAAACAAAAAGGGGGTCTTTTTTGGGTCCCCCAAATCCTCCAAAACCAACCTAAATTCCTAAACAAATTCGTGGGGAAAAGATTTTTTCCAACTATGAAAAAATTCCAAACTAAATGATTCTCCCCTCTGCCTTAAAAAACAGCAAACAGCCCGATGCCCTGAGTACGTCAGATTAATTATTGCAAATTTTCTCTACTAAGGGATCAGCCAAACCCCTCTATCTTGATTGCATTTGGGCCAAATTTGTTTCCAATTTTTAAAAAGGCACTGGAGAAACATATATCCCCAATAAAGTGTCCCTTCATCCTTCAGCACTACATGGCCTACCCCCCAATCAAAAAAATCTTGACCTACTCTCCTCACCTCCAACCCAAACCTCAGATCTTTTAAATCAATTCCTACTTCCCCCGCTAGGCTTGAGGAAAGGGGGACGTGCCTTCGCTTTTTGGCCCCCCCCAAACGTAACTGTTTACCCTTCGCAAACAGATCCCACCTCCGAACCCCCTCAAGTTCAACTTTTTTGTGCTCCCAGCCCTTTTAAAGGGCCTTAATTAGTCTAGGGGGTCATCTCCCCTTCTTCCCTCTTTCTTGATTTTCCATCTGTCCAGCCCCGTTTCTTGCCTGCCCTTTTTTTAATTTGTGATCTCGAATTGTACACCTTTGCAAACCCCTTTTTGTTTTTAAATGTCTTTTAAATTTATTTGATTAATAATGGCAAAGACTTAAAATTGAACTTCACACCCAAACCTATAGAAAATCTAATTATGTTGATTTTTAAAGTCCTTTAAGGGGACCCACACCTCTTTAAAATTTTTGTTTTAGCTTTTAAATTTCCCGGGGGTTTTTCTCTAAAGTAAAACCCCCGAACCAAGAAATTTTCAAGGATAATTCATCCTCTCCAAAAAGTTCAAAACGTTAAAAAGGGAGGGTCCAAACGCAGAAAAAATATGAGGGGGCAGGCAAACCGGGGGGAAAAAAAAAGGGGATTTTAAAGAAAATAAAAGGGGAAAAAAAGGCACCGTGGAAGGCAAAGAAAATCCAAAAACAAAAAGAATCACAATACATGGGTTTGGAAAAAACCGTCAAAACAAGGGAGAAAGGGAACAAATAACACAAACATGATTCACTGGGAACAAAGAAAGGGGGCTAATTTTTATACACACACGGGCTGAGGAAAAACAAGACACAGGGGGAGACAATTTGGGGAATCACACGGGGGAAACCCCTGAATGTATAGCTTAACAAACCATCGTGAGTTACCCTTTTGGATCTACTCTCGAAAATGAAGCCCAAATGGGGGGAGCCCCGCGGGCGCCAGTTGGGTAATTTTTCTCCACCCAACTAATTAAAAAATGGAATGGGGGTCATTGGGGCGACCAAAGCAGCCTGAATGTTGAAACCCCCCCCCCAAAACCGCTACCGGGGAGCTCAGTACCACTAGGCTAATCGCTATCTGAGGGCTAGCACCGGGTAACGGGTGGGCCCCGCTCCCGGTTTGATCCATTTGTCCCCCACTAAATATACGTTACTCAAAGCGGGAACGCCCTTAAACAGAATTTTAAACATTAATAAAAAAAAAAACAAATGATGAAAATTTCCCCCCCCTACAGTTTTCACGAATAGTGAAATAAACCTTAAACCAAAAACATTTTGAATCAGGGTTAAAAATTTTAATAATCGTAAAATTGGGGGTTTTTTAAATTTTAATTGCTTCCCTTTTTTCAACCAGCCTCAACGGGGCCCCTCGATGAACTGCAGTTTTTTTTTTCTTCCCCATGGGGTTCACACGAGCCCCAGAGGTTGCCGCCTGGGGGAAAAACCCAAAAAAACAGAGACCATAGGAAAAACAACAGACAGGGGATCAGAAACCAAAACATGTCAGAAATAAAAACAACCGCAAAAAAAAAAAAAAAAAAAAAAGAGTCCAGAAAAGGGGGGGTGGAGGGAACTAAAGGGCAAAATTTAGGATCTCTAAAGTCCTCAATCTCAGGAGGGGACCGGGGGCCAGGAAACTTGCGGGGGCCCCTTGGGGGGGCTCCAAAGGAAGGGAAAAACGCACGTTCCACTGGTACATCCCCAAAAAGGCATGAACCTGGGGAACATGTAAAGACCGCTCTCCCCCCTAGATTTCCCGTCCCCGTCACCAAACTCAAAGCAGGGTCAGAAAGCAAGATAAGAAATACAAAGGGCTTTTTTTATTCTCCCGAATCCCTAAAGGGGCAAACAATGGCTACAAAAAAACCTAGACGCTAATCTGACTACGAAAACAAAAACACTCCAATGAGGAAAACCTCAGACTAAATCTAAACTAAGGGAAAAGGGTTTCAAAAAAACTCTCTCTTCGAGAGGAAAAAAAAGGGTTTCTTAAAACTTCTATGGGTTTAAACATGAAACAAGGGACGGGTGAAGTTGAGTACGAAACACTCTGGGACAAGACAAGGGGGAACACAGACCTTAAACCAGGAGGGGAAATGGGGGCAGGTGGGAAAAACTTTTGGGGAATCAGACAGGACACATGAGGAACAAGGCCTAAACAAGAAATTTCTTTCAAAAAAAACAGGAAAACAGGGCAAAACAAACCCAAGACAAAAAACCCTCACCAGGGGTGAATACGCAAACTGCAGATTCCATGCATGTTCCACCCGTGTCTTAGGGACAAGAAAAAGTTCTCCATGTCTTCATAATGTGCACATGAGGGCCCCGGCTGTGTACTCATGCATTTACAGATTGAAAAAAACGAATTATTGCCCTTATTGGACTAAAACAGGAAACTTAAGTCAAGAAACACTTTTCTCCGATTTAAAACACCCCTGATAATGCGATTGGAATTTGTTTTTTCCGCCCAAAACCCTTAATCACAGTATTGATCGGACAATCGTGTGCTATGCCTCCACAACCATGCTCACCAAAAAAGCGGTCGCAAAGGGGAAAAAAAGGAAACAAACGAAAAAAGAACTGTCAACCCTTTAGACGGGAGCGCGAACATTTCGTACAAGTTTGCAATGCGGTCGCCGCAAAAACACTCTTGTTATTATATGCATAATGATGAACCCGAAAACGGACCATATTAAGTGGTATTAAAACCCCCGAAAAGACACGTATCTCACTCGTGGAGGGGGAGGACTGTTCATTGAGTTATTTAGATTTTTTGGGGACATGTCACTGGGGCAAGGACTTTTATCAAAAAGTCTAATTTGAGCATAGCTCGTTAAGCCTGCTTAAATGCACTGAATGATAACAGCTGGTTGCCCAAACTTTAAACTGAACCGTAGCGTTCTTTGGACAATATTGCCTAGTCTCTTGGAAGGAGCTCCGTTGTCTGTCTATCATCTGGTGGGAAGGGGGGCCCAGGTTTCCATGTTGATAAAAGTTTTTTTAGTGTCCTCCTCTCCCCCACCACTGTTCACATTTCAAACCAGCCTTCCTATTACTTTACTCAGTCTGTTGCTTTTCCCCCCCGCAGACACACAGAAAAAGGGTTCTGGCCCCAAAAAGACGGGGAAAAAATCTCCAGCTCTTACAGCACACTTCAATATTGTATTTGTATTTTTTATTAGCCCCCTTTTCCCCCCCGGGCACCCTTTTTGGCCAAAAATTCCCATAACTTATTTTTCTTATTTTAATTTTCCAATCAATAAAAACAAAACAAATCAGAAACCACACAACTGGGTTTGTGACAAACACACTTTTTCACATAAAATGCCATTTTTTCCATCTTCAAAGTAACTCTGTTTTATTCTAAAACTATGTTTATTTGCTCCATTTACCAATTTCTTCTACAATGTCCCGCCTGTGGGTTTATCCAGGCAGGTCAGCTCTAGCCCCTTCTTGTATCTTTCTTAGCTCAAGAGAATGGGCAGAGAACCTTGTAACTTTTGAGCTTCTTCCTATTGTACCGAAAAAAGATTTGAAGCTTAAACATCAAAGACAACCCTTCCGGGGACATCTATGGCGCTGCAATTATAGCACAACACGGGCATTTCGCGTTCCTAAATGGTGAAGCCGCCAAAGTTCAATCACCCCCACTTCCGGTTTTTCGTTGTACGTATGAAGCTCAAAATCATCGGTCACGTGTTACGGGGAATTTGATACAACCTCCAACAGCGTTTCGAAAACAGCTGCTTTAACAAAGTAAAAAGCTTTGGATTCCGTATCAAAATCCCCTCTTAGCTGCAAGGGATAGGGTCTTTAAAAAGGGAATGTCTTCTTACCTATTACATCAATTGGGACGCCTAGATAATATACCAGGTCATTAGGAATATTATATCCAAAACATTCACATTGGCCTTTTTAAAACCCTCCCAAAATGACAATTCATAATGGGCCAAAAATATGGGAAAGGTTGACTTTCTGTTGCCGCATTTTTTTCCCCCTTTTTTGTTGGCCCAATTGTTTTTATTTTAATTTTGTTAATAAAGAAACGGTTAAAAAAATTTTCCCAAACCCAACTCCGTCGACTTTTAGAGCTTTTTGAATAAATTTGGCTTTAAAAGGGACTGCCATCACTCCCCGACAACCAAAATTTAATCTTTTTCCCCTTTTAGTTCATATACTGTTTTCTTCCCTTTGCTTCAAAAAACCTTTTTACTTTGGAACAATTTTTGAAGGATTCACTTTAAAGCATCTGTAACACTTCAATCATTCATTCCCCTTTTCCCAAAAGATTTCCTTCTTTTAAATTTTTGTCTCTAAAAGTGCTTTAAGAAGGTTTTTGTATAAATCCTATTTTTCCCCCAAAATTAATTTTAAGTTTTTAAAGATTTAAAATGGGGGCTTATCACCCTGTAAATTATGTAGCGTTCCTTTATCTCTCCCCTTCCAAAGGCTTGTCTAACCTTTCCCTTTTTAACCCGGGGGGGTGAGCCTAATCAAAAAGCTTACAGTTCCCTTTAAAATTGTACTTTTTTTAAACCCCAAACCTACC
>NC_061792.1:92991-116340 GCF_022458985.1 Mugil cephalus | reverse complement strand
CGCATACCAACCTGAACGCGCCGATCTCGTCTGATCTTGCAAGCTAAGCCGTCGGGCCTGGTTAGTACTTGGATGGGAGACCCCCTGGGAAAACAGGTGCTGTAAGCTTTTCATTCTCATCAGGAGACATGGTAACATTTACATCATCAAAATACATGCAATGATCATTTTGATCACTTATATATACTGCTTTAGTGACATTTGACATTGCTTACGGCCATACCAACCTGAACGCGCCCGATCTCGTCTGATCTCGAAGCTAAGCATGGTCGGGCCTGGTTAGTACTTGGATGGAGACCGCCTGGGAATACCAGGTGCTGTAAGCTTTTCATTCTCATCAGCAAACATGGTAACATTTACATCATCAAAAACATGCAATGATGATTTGAGCACTTATATATACTGATTTAGTGACATTTGACATTGCTTACGGCCATACCTACCTGAACACGTCTGATCTCGGAAGCTAAGCAGGTCGGGCCTGGTTAGTACTTGGATGGGAGACGCCTGGGAATACTAGGTGCTGTAAGCCTTTCATTTTCATCAGTAGACATGGTAACATTTACATCACCAAAATACATGCAATGATGAATTTGACCACTTATATATACTGCGTTTGTGACAGTTAACGTTGCATACAGCCATACCACCCTGAACACGCCTGATCTCGTCTGATCTCGGAAGCCAAGAAGTGTTGGGCCTGGTTAGTACTTGGATGGGAGACAGCCTGGGAATACTAGTCGCTGTAAGCCTTTCATTTTCATCAGGAGACATGGTAACATTTACATCATCAAAATACATGCAATCATGATTTTGACCACTTATATATACTGCGTTTGTGACAGTTACCATTGCTTACTGCCATACCACCTGAACAAGCCCGATCTCGTCTGATCTCGGAAGTAAGAATGGACGGGCCTGGTTAGTACTTGATGGGAGACCGCCTGGGAATACCAGGTGCTGTAAGCTTTTCATTCTCATCAGGAGACATGGTAACATTTACGTCATCAAAATACATACAATGATCATTTGACCACTTATATATACTGCTTTGTGACGTTAACGTTGCTTACGGCCATACCACCTGAACACGCCTGATCTCGTTCATGTTGGAAGTTAAGCAGTGTTTGGCCTGGTTAGTACTTGGATGGGAGACCGCCTGGGAATACCAGGTGCTTTAAGCTTCTCATTCTCATCAGGAGACATGGTAACATTTACGTCATCCAAATACATGCAATGATCATTTTGACCACTTATATATACTGCTTTAGTGACAGTTAACGTTGCTTACGGCCATACCACCCTGAACACGCCTGATCTTGTTTGATCTCGGAAGCCAAGCAGTGTCGGGCCTGGTTAGTACTTGGATGGGAGACCGCCTGGGAATACCAGGTGCTGTAAGCTTTTCATTTTCATCAGGAGACATGGTAACATTTACATCATCAAAATACATGAAATGATCATTTTGACCACTTATATATGCTGCTTTCGTGATGTTTGACATTGCTTACGGCCATACCAACCTGAACACGGCCGATCTCGGAAGCAAAGCACGGTCGGGCCTGGTTAGTACTTGGATGGGTAACCACCTGGGAATACCAGTTGCTGTAAGCTTTTCATTTTCATCAGGAGGCATGGTAACATTTACATCATCAAAATACATGCAATTATGATTTTGACCACTTATATATACTGCGTTTGTGACAGTTAAAGTTGCTTACGGCCATACCACCCTGAACATGCCTGATCTTTGAAGCTAAGCATGGTCGGGCCTGGTTAGTACTTGGATGGGAGACCGCCTGGGAATACCAGGTGCTGTAAGCTTTTCATTTTCATCAGGAGACATGGTAACATTTACATCATCAAAATACATGAAATGATGATTTTGAGCACTTCTATATGCTGCGTTTGTGACAGTTACCATGTCTTACGGCCATACCAACCTGAACAATCCTGATCTCGGAAGCTAAGCATGGACGGGCCTGGTTAGTACTTGGATGGGAGACTGCCTGGGTATACCAGGTGCAGTCAGCTTTTCATTTTCATCAGGAGACATGGTAACATTTACATCATCAAAATACATGCAATGATCATTTTGACCACTTATATATACTGCGTTTGTGACAGTTAACGTTGCTTACGGTCATACCACCCTGAACACGCGTGATCTCATCTGCTCTCGGAAGCTAAGGGCCTGGTTAGTACTTGGATGGGAAACCGCCTGGGAATACCAGGTGCTGTTAGCTTTTCATTCTCATCAGGAGACATGGTAACATTTACATCATCAAAATACATGCAATGATCATTTTGATCACTTATATATACTGCTTTAGTGACATTTGACATTGCTTACGGCCATACAAACCTGAACACGCCCGATCACGTCTGATCTCGGAAGCTATGCAGTGTAGGGCCTGGTTAGTACTTGGATGGGAGATCGCCTGTAAATACTAGATGCTGTAAGCCTTTCATTTTCATCAGGAGACATGGTAACATTTACATCATCAAAATACATGAAATGATGATTTTGACCACTTATATATACTACGTTTGTGACAGTCACCATTGCTTACGGCCATAACATCCTGATCACGCCTGATCTTGTCTGATCTCGGAAGCTAAACAGTGTAGGGCCTGGTTAGTACTTGGATGGGAGACCGCCTGGGAATACCAGGTGCTGTAAGCTTTTCATTCTCATCAGGAGACATGGTAACATTTACATCATCAAAATACATGCAATGATCATTTTGACCACTTAAATATAATGCTTTAGTAACATTTGACATTGCTTACGGCCATACCAAACTGAGCACGCCCGATCTTGTCTGATCTCGGAAGCTAAGCACGGTCGGGCTTGGTTAGTACTTGGATGGGAGACCGAATGGGAATACCAGGTGCTGTAAGCTTTTCTTTTTCATCAGGAGACATGGTAACATTTACATCATCAAAATACATGCAATGATCATTTTGACCACTTATATATACTGCGTTTGTGACAGTTAACGTTGCTTACGGCCATACCACCCTGAACACGCCTGATCTCGTCTGAGCTAGGAAGCTATCCAGCGTCGGTCCTGGTTCGTACTTGGATGGGAGACCGCCTGGGAATACCAGGTGCTGTAAGCTTTTCATTTTCATCAGGAGACATGGTAACATTTACATCATCAAAATACATGCAATGATCATTTTGATCACTTATATATACTGCTTTAGTGACATTTGACATTGCTTACGGCCATACCAACCTGAACACGCCCGATCTCGTCTGATCTCGGAAGCTATGCAGTGTAGGGCCTGGTTAGTACTTGGATGGGAGATCGCCTGTAAATACTAGATGCTGTAAGCCTTTCATTTTCATCAGGAGACATGGTAACATTTACATCATCAAAATACATGCAATGATGATTTTGACCACTTATATATACTACGTTTGTGACAGTCACCATTGCTTACGGCCATAAAATCCTGATCACGCCTGATCTTGTCTGATCTCGGAAGCTAAACAGTGTAGGGCCTGGTTAGTACTTGGATGGGAGACCGCCTGGGAATACCAGGTGCTGTAAGCTTTTCATTCTCATCAGGAGACATGGTAACATTTACATCATCAAAATACATGCAATGATCATTTTGACCACTTAAATATAATGCTTTAGTAACATTTGACATTGCTTACGGCCATACCAAACTGAGCACGCCCGATCTTGTCTGATCTCGGAAGCTAAGCACGGTCGGGCATGGTTAGTACTTGGATGGGAGACCGAATGGGAATACCAGGTGCTGTAAGCTTTTCTTTTTCATCAGGAGACATGGTAACATTTACATCATCAAAATACATGCAATGATCATTTTGACCACTTATATATACTGCGTTTGTGACAGTTAACGTTGCTTACGGCCATACCACCCTGAACACGCCTGATCTCGTCTGAGCTAGGAAGCTATCCAGCGTCGGTCCTGGTTCGTACTTGGATGGGAGACCGCCTGGGAATACCATGTGCTGTAAGCTTTTCGTTTTCATCAGGAGACATGGTAACATTTACATCATCAAAATACATGCAATGATCATTTTGATCACTTATATATACTGCTTTAGTGACATTTGACATTGCTTACGGCCATACCAACCTGAACACGCCCGATCTCGTCTGATCTCGGAAGCTATGCAGTGTAGGCCTGGTTAGTACTTGGATGGGAGATCGCCTGTAAATACTAGATGCTGTAAGCCTTTCATTTTCATCAGGAGACATGGTAACATTTACATCATCAAAATACATGAAATGATGATTTTGACCACTTATATATACTACGTTTGTGACAGTCACCATTGCTTATGGCCATAACATCCTGAACACGCCTGATCATGACTGATCTCGGAAGCTAAGCACGGTCGGGCTTGGTTAGTACTGGGATGGGAGACCGAATGGGAATACCAGGTGCTGTAAGCTTTTCTTTTTCATCAGGAGACATGGTAACATTTACATCATCAAAATACATGCAATGATCATTTTGACCACTTATATATACTGCATTTGTGACAGTTAACGTTGTTTACGGCCATACCACCCTGAACACGCCTGATCTCGTCTGAGCTAGGAAGCTATCCAGCGTCGGGCCTGGTTCGTACTTGGATGGGAGACCGCCTGGGAATACCAGGTGCTGTAAGCTTTTCATTTTCATCAGGAGACATGGTAACATTTACATCATCAAAATACATGCAATGATGATTTTGACGACTTATATATACTTCTTTAGTAACATCTGACATGGCTTACAGCCATACCAACCTGAACACGCCCGATCTCGTCTGATCTCGGAAGCTAAGCATGGTCGGGCCTGGTTAGTACTTGGATGGGAGACCGCCTCGAAATACTAGGTGCTGTAAGCCTTTCGTTTTCATCAGGAGAAATGGTAACATTTACATCATCAAAATACATGCAATGATCATTTTGATCACTTATATATACTGCTTTAGTGACATTTGACATTGCTAACGGCCATACTAACCTGAACACGCCCGATCTTGTCTGATCTCGGAAGATAAGCAAGGTCGGGCCTGGTTAGGACTTGGATAGGAGACCGCCTGGGAATACTAGGTGCTGTAAGCCTTTCATTTTCATCAGGAGACATGGTCACATTTACATCATCAAAATACATGCAATGATGATTTTGACCACTTATATATACTGCGTTTGTGACAGTTACCCTTGCTTACGGCCATACCACCCTGAACACGCAAGATCTCGTCTGATCTCGGAAGCTAAGCATGGTCGGGCCTGGTTAGTACTTGGATGGGAGACCGCCTGGGAATACCAGGTGCTGTAAGCTTTTCATTCTCATCAGGAGACATGGTAACATTTACATCATCAAAATACATGCAATGATGTAAGTACTTGAGATCAGACGAGATCGGGCGTGTTCAGGTTGGTATGGCCGTAAGCAATGTCAAATGTCGCTAAAGCAGTATATATAAGTCGTCAAAATCATCATTGCATGTATTTTGATGATGTAATGAAGGCAAAGATTCTATGCCATCATGATCAAAGGAAAACATTTCATGACATCATCATCAAAGGAAAACAATTTAGGACATCATCAAAGGAAGACATCCCATGACGTCATCGCCCTGTTTCATCCATCGTTTCTTTTGTATGTGCGTGAGCATGCCGGGAACTACGTACGGATGTAACGTTACTCCATGTGAGCGCATGTAGTCGCATGTGCGTCTGTAGGTGCGCGAAAACAATATACAAAAAATTAGACCAACATGCTCCCATAACTGTGTGTAAAGTTTGTTTAAGCCTCATCCACATTGTATAATCAATATGTTTGTGTCACGTGTAGTTTAATTATGTGCGGCTGATTCTTTATCGTATTTCCCTCTGAGGTACATAGTGGTCTAGCTGGAACCTATTAACAGCGCTACTTGTGGCTTTACTACACAATGATGTAAGTATTATGTAAATTAGTTCTGTTTTTGCGTTTCTTTCGGGCAATACAGCAAACCCCAACGTCTGAGGTGGTAGCCGAGGTGTGCTGTCGAGATTTGTCATTAGAAATATTGACAAGTGTTTTAGTAACATTGCTTGTATTTTGCATCAGTTTGCTGTTGTCCACAATTTGAACTGACGCCAAAATAAAACGAAGCCAGTGGAGATAACGTGGTCGTTAGCATACGGTGGAGTGGGGAGCTAACTACGGGCTAAGTTAACGTGCTAACGGCCAATTTCAATGTGTCAGAATGTGTCTGTATGTATGTTAGTATTTTATTTTTATTTAACCTTTGTTTACCTAGGCAAGCAATTAAGAACAGTTTTACCGGCTGTAGTTGTGTTGTCATTTGTATTGCTGTAAGTTTTCTGTTTGCCTTGGAACAGGCTAACCGGCAGGACTATTTTACGTTATTCCCCGTGGAGAAATGAAGGTTTTACAGACAATGCAAAATGATAAAACAAACCAAAACCAAAGGAGAGAAACTATATAAAAGTAAATATGTTAAAGGTACAAAAATAATTACATTTACTACTATTTATTACTAATACTGATACAGTTGGTAGAAGAGTGGTAGTGGTGATTTTGGTTGCTCATGCCAAAATCTGACGACATATATTATCATATCAATAGTACCATCGGACGGCAGTGTTATAGATCTCACTATGTGACACTCAAGATTGAAAGGTGTTAATGAAAACTTTGATCGAGGAACCTAAATGAAAACACAACCAGAGTGAGAGAAAAGAAAATGATCACAGAAAACAGAAGAAATTTGGAAAATCTTTCCCACACTCTCTCTTCCTAGCGCACTCCTCACAAAATTTACATAGAATGTGCCATAGAATGTTTTCCTTCATGATGTCATAGAATTCTGTCCTTTCATCAAATCTTTTCCTTTGGCCATGATGGCATAGAATCTTTGCCTTTGATCTTACTGAAAGTTTGTTTTATACAAGCCTCTGTGGATCTGTACATTGTTTAGTGCTTCTCACAGTTACAAATTGACTGCAAGCAAGACAAGGAACACACTTGAATAGAGCATGGTTCATTGATTTTCGTCCAAAGTTTTACAAAACATTTCCCGAATAACAAGCATCAATGGCAAACAACAAAACAGCAAAAGAGCTGAATATCTCAGTAGGGAGCACTCTGGGAAAATGCCTGAAAGTGCAATCTTTCCTCAGAGAGGGCGGCATTGAATTTGTTACCAAATGCTGCAAAAACCAACGAAAAAGTCGGCGTCAAAGTCAACAAGAGCCGTCCGGCAATTTTCAGACAGGCAAAAGTTGAAATTGATATGCTGAAATTGACATGCTGAAACAGCTGCGACGTCCGCATAAGTGATGATGATTGGCATGACATGGTAATATTTAAATCATCTAAATACATGCAATGATGATTTTGACCACTTATATATACTGCGTTTGTGACAGGTACCATTGCTTACGACCATACCACCCTGAACACGCCTGATCTTGTCTGATCTCCGAAGCTAAACAGTGTAGGGCCTGGTTAGTACTTGGATGGGAGACCGCCTGGGAATACCAGGTGCTGTAAGCTTTTCATTCTCATCAGGAGACATGGTAACATTTACATCATCAAAATACATGCAATGATCATTTTGATCACTTATATATACTGCTTTAGTGACATTTGACATTGCTTACGGCCATACCAACCTGAACGCGCCCGATCTCGTCTGATCTCGGAAGATAAGCACGGTCGGGCCTGGTTAGTACTTGGATGGGAGACCGCCTGGGAATACCAGGTGCTGTAAGCTTTTCATTCTCATCAGGAGACATGGTAACATTTACATCATCAAAATACATGCAATGATGTAAGTACTTGAGATCAGACGAGATCGGGCGTGTTCAGGTTGGTATGGCCGTAAGCAATGTCAAATGTCGCTAAAGCAGTATATATAAGTCGTCAAAATCATCATTGCATGTATTTTGATGATGTAATGAAGGCAAAGATTCTATGCCATCATGATCAAAGGAAAACATTTCATGACATCATCATCAAAGGAAAACAATTTAGGACATCATCAAAGGAAGACATCCCATGACGTCATCGCCCTGTTTCATCCATCGTTTCTTTTGTATGTGCGTGAGCATGCCGGGAACTACGTACGGATGTAACGTTACTCCATGTGAGCGCATGTAGTCGCATGTGCGTCTGTAGGTGCGCGAAAACAATATACAAAAAATTAGACCAACATGCTCCCATAACTGTGTGTAAAGGTTTGTTTAAGCCTCATCCACATTGTATAATCAATATGTTTGTGTCACGTGTAGTTTAATTATGTGCGGCTGATTCTTTATCGTATTTCCCTCTGAGGTACATAGTGGTCTAGCTGGAACCTATTAACAGCGCTACTTGTGGCTTTACTACACAATGATGTAAGTATTATGTAAATTAGTTCTGTTTTTGCGTTTCTTTCGGGCAATACAGCAAACCCCAACGTCTGAGGTGGTAGCCGACGTGTGCTGTCGAGATTTGTCATTAGAAATATTGACAAGTGTTTTAGTAACATTGCTTGTATTTTGCATCAGTTTGCTGTTGTCCACAATTTGAACTGACGCCAAAATAAAACGAAGCCAGTGGAGATAACGTGGTCGTTAGCATACGGTGGAGTGGGGAGCTAACTACGGGGCTAAGTTAACGTGCTAACGGCCAATTTCAATGTGTCAGAATGTGTCTGTATGTATGTTAGTATTTTATTTTTATTTAACCTTTGTTTACCTAGGCAAGCAATTAAGAACAGTTTTACCGGCTGTAGTTGTGTTGTCATTTGTATTGCTGTAAGTTTTCTGTTTGCCTTGGAACAGGCTAACCGGCAAGACTATTTTACGTTATTCCCCGTGGAGAAATGAAGGTTTTACAGACAATGCAAAATGATAAAACAAACCAAAACCAAAGGAGAGAAACTATATAAAAGTAAATATGTTAAAGTACAAAAATAATTACATTTACTACTATTTATTACTAATACTGATACAGTTGGTAGAAGAGTGGTAGTGGTGATTTTGGTTGCTCATGCCAAAATCTGACGACATATATTATCATATCAATAGTACCATCGGACGGCAGTGTTATAGATCTCACTATGTGACACTCAAGATTGAAAGGTGTTAATGAAAACTTTGATCGAGGAACCTAAATGAAAACACAACCAGAGTGAGAGAAAAGAAAATGATCACAGAAAACAGAAGAAATTTGGAAAATCTTTCCCACACTCTCTCTTCCTATCGCACTCCTCACAAAATTTACATAGAATGTGCCATAGAATGTTTTCCTTCATGATGTCATAGAATTCTGTCCTTTCATCAAATCTTTTCCTTTGGCCATGATGGCATAGAATCTTTGCCTTTGATCTTACTGAAAGTTTGTTTTATACAAGCCTCTGTGGATCTGTACATTCTTTAGTGCTTCTCACAGTTACAAATTGACTGCAAGCAAGACAAGGAACACACTTGAATAGAGCATGGTTCATTGATTTTCGTCCAAAGTTTTACAAAACATTTCCCGAATAACAAGCATCAATGGCAAACAACAAAACAGCAAAAGAGCTGAATATCTCAGTAGGGAGCACTCTGGGAAAATGCCTGAAAGTGCAATCTTTCCTCAGAGAGGGCGGCATTGAATTTGTTACCAAATGCTGCAAAAACCAACGAAAAAGTCGGCGTCAAAGTCAACAAGAGCCGTCCGGCAATTTTCAGACAGGCAAAAGTTGAAATTGATATGCTGAAATTGACATGCTGAAACAGCTGCGACGTCCGCATAAGTGATGATGATTGGCATGACATGGTAATATTTAAATCATCTAAATACATGCAATGATGATTTTGACCACTTATATATACTGCGTTTGTGACAGGTACCATTGCTTACGACCATACCACCCTGAACACGCCTGATCTTGTCTGATCTCCGAAGCTAAACAGTGTAGGGCCTGGTTAGTACTTGGATGGGAGACCGCCTGGGAATACCAGGTGCTGTAAGCTTTTCATTCTCATCAGGAGACATGGTAACATTTACATCATCAAAATACATGCAATGATCATTTTGATCACTTATATATACTGCTTTAGTGACATTTGACATTGCTTACGGCCATACCAACCTGAACGCGCCCGATCTCGTCTGATCTCGGAAGATAAGCACGGTCGGGCCTGGTTAGTACTTGGATGGGAGACCGCCTGGGAATACCAGGTGCTGTAAGCTTTTCATTCTCATCAGGAGACATGGTAACATTTACATCATCAAAATACATGCAATGATCCTTTTGATCACTTATTTATACTGCGTTTGTGACAGTCACCATTGCTTACGGCCATAACATCCTGAACACGCCTGATCTTGTCTGATCTCCGAAGCTAAACAGTGTAGGGCCTGGTTAGTACTTGGATGGGAGACCGCCTGGGAATACCAGGTGCTGCCCCCCCCCCCGGGGGGGGGGGGGGGGGGGGGGGGGGGGGGGGGGGGGGGGGGGGGGGGGGGGGGGGGGGGGGGGGGGGGGGGGCCCCCCCGGGGGGGGGGGGGGGGGGGGGGGCCCCCCCAAAAAAAAAGGGGGGGGGGGGGGGGGGGGGGGGGGGGGGGGGGGGGGGGGTTTTTGGGGGGGGGGGGGGGGGGGCCCCGGGGGGGGGGGGGGGGGGTGGGGCCCCCCCCCCCCCCCCCCCCGGGGGGGGGGGGGGGGGGGCCCCCCCCGGGGGGGGGGGGTGGGGGGGGGGGGGGGGGGGGGGGGGCCCCCCCGGGGGGGGGGGGGCCCCCCCCCCGGGGGGGGGGGGGGGGGGGCCCCCCCCCCCCCGGGGGGGTGGGGGGGGGGGGTTCCCCCCCCCCCCGGGGGGGGGGGGGGGGGGGGGGGGGGGGGGGGGGGGGGGGGGGGGCCCCCCCCCCCCCCCCCTTTTTCCCCCGGGGTTTTGGGGGGGGGGGGGGGGCCCCCCCCCCCCCCCCCCCCCCCCCCCCCCCCCCCCCCCCCCGGGGGGGGGGGGGGGGGGGGTTTTTGGGGGGGGGGGGGGGGGGGGGGGGTTTTTTTTTGGGGGGGGGGGGGGGGGGGGGGGGGAAAAAAAGGGGGGGGGGGGGGGGGGGGGGGGGGGAAATTGGGGGGGGGGGGGGGGTTGGGGGGCCCCCGGGAAAGGGGGGGCCCCGGGTGGGGGGGGGGGGCCCCCCGGGGGGGGGGGGGGGGGCCCCCGGGGGAAAAACAAAACAAAAAAAAAAAAAAAAAAACCCCCGTTTTTTTCCCCCCCCCCCCCCTCCCCACCCCCCCCCCCCTCCCCCCTCCCCCCCCAAAATTCCCCCCCCCCCCCCCAAACCCCCCCCCCCGCCACCCCCCCCCCCCCCCCCCAACCCCCAAAAAACCCCCCCCCCCCTTTTTCCCCCCCCCCCCCCCCTTTTTCCCCCCCCCGGGCCCCCCCCCCAACCCCCCCCCCCCAAACCCCCCCCCCCCGGGGCCCCTGAAAATTTTTTTTCCCCCGGGCTTTTTTTTTTTTAAAAAAAAAAAAAAAAAATTTTTTTTTCCCCCCTTTTTGCCTTTAAAAACCCCTTTTGTAAAAACCATTTTTAAAAACCCCCCCCCCGGGGGGCCCGGAAAGGGGGGAAACCCAAAAAGGGGGAAAACCTTTTTTTTTTTTAAAAAAAAAATTTACAAAAAATTTTAAAAAAATTTTTTCCTTTTTCCTTTGGAAATTTCCCCAAACCCAAAAACCGGCCCCGGGTTTTTTTTGGGGAAAAAAAAGGGGGGGTTTTTTTTAAAGACCCCTGGAATACCAGGTGCTGTAAATTTTTCCATTCTCATAAAAAAAAATTTTTTTTTTAAAAAAAAAAAAAATTTTTCCCCCCCTTTTTTTTTTTTTTTAAAAAAAATTTTAAAACCCCCAAAAAAAAACCCCCCCTTTTTTCCCGGGAAAAATGTCCCCCCCCAAAAAAAGGGGGGGGTTTTTTAAAATTTTTTTTAAAAAAATTTTTTTTTTTTTAAAAAAATTTAAAAAACCAAAAAAAAAAAATTTTTTTGGGAAAAAAGGGGGCCCCCCCCAAACCCTTAAAAAATTTTTTCCCTTTTTCCTAAACAGGTCCCCCGGGGGGGAAAGGGGGCCCACCCGGGGAATTTTTTCCCAAAAACCCCAAAAAAAAAAAAAAAAATTTTTTAAATTTTAAAAAATTTTTAAAAAAAAAAAAAAACCTTTTCCCCGGCCTTTCCCCCCCAAACCCCCCCAAAAACCCCCCCCGGGAAAAGGGGGGGGGGGGGGCCCCGGGGGGGGGGGAAAAAACCCTTTTTTTGGGGTTTTTTTTTCCCCCCCAAAAAAATTTAAAAAAAACCCAAAATTTTTTTTAAATTAATTTTTTTAAAAAAAAAAACCCCCCCCCCTTTTTTTCCCCCTTTGGGTTAAACCCCCCCCCCCTTTTTTAAAAAAAAGGGGAAAAAATTTTAATTTTTTTTGGGGCCAAAAAAATTTAAAAAAAAAAAAATTTTTTTGGAAAAAATTTTTGGGGGGGGTTTTTTTTCCCCCCCCCCCAAAAAAGGGGGGCAAAGCGGGGGGTTTGGTTTTGGGGGGGCCCCCCGGGGGAAAAACCCCCTTTTTTTCCCCCCGGGGGGAAAAAAAATTTTTTTTAAAAAAATCCAAAAAAAGGGAAAAAAATTTTTGGTGGGGGGAAAAAGAAAAAAAAAAAAAATAAAAAAAAAATTTTTTTTTTGAGGGTTGGGGGAAAAAATTCCTATCCCCGGATAAAAGGGGAAAACATTTCATGACATCATCATAAAAGGGGAAAAAAAAAAACCCAAAAAAAAACCCCCCCCCCCCCTTTTTTTTTCTTTTTTTTTAAAAGGGGGGCCCCGGGGGGAAAAACCCCCCCGGGCCCCTTTCCCCGGGGGGGGGGCCCCAAAAAAAAAAAAAAAAAAAAACCCCCCAAAAAATTTTTTTTTTTAAAAACCCCCCTTTTAAAAAAAATTTTTTTTTTTTTAAAGGGGGGGGTTTTTTTTTTTCCCCCTTTTTTGGGCCGGGGGTTTTAAAAAAATTCCTTTTTTTTTTAAAAAAAATTTTAAATTTTTTTAAATTTTTTTTTTTTTTTTGGGAAAAAAAACCCAAAAAGGGGGGGGGTGGGGGTTTTTTTAAAAAAAAATTTTTTTAAAATTTTTTTTGGGAAAATTTTTTTTTTAAAAAAAACCCCCCCAAAAAAAAAGGAAGGGGGAAAAGGGAAAAAAAAGGGGGGGATTAAACCCTGGGGGGAAAACCCAATTTTTTTTTTGGGGTTTGTTTTTTTAAAATTTTTTTTTTTTTTTTTTTTTCCCCCCCAAAAAAAAAAACCCCGGTTTTTTTTGTTTTTTTTTTTTTTTTTCCCCGGGGAAAGGGGAAAAAAAAAGGGGTTTTTTTTTTAAATTTTTTTTCCCCCGGGAAAATTAAAAAAAAACCCAAAAAAAAAAAAAAAAAAAAAAAAAAAAAAAAAAAAAATTTTAAATTTAAAAAAAATTTTTTTTTAAAAAAAATTGTACAGTTGGTAGAAGATTGGGATGTTGATTTTTGGTTGCTCATCCAAAATCTGAAAGACAAAATATTTTCATATCAATAGTAAACCCTCGGAAAGGCAAGGGTTTTTAGATCTCACTATGTACAAATCCAAAATTGAAAGGTGTTAAAAGAAAACTTTGACGAGAAAACCCAAATGAAAAAAACAACCCGGTGGGGAGAAAAAAAAAAATGATCCCCAGAAAACGAAAAAAATTTGGGAAAAACTTTCCCACACTCTCCTTCCTAAACCGCACCGCCCTAAAAAAATTTACATAGAATGTGCCTAGAATTGTTTTCCTTCATGATGTCATAGAAAACTTCCTTTTATCAAAACTTTTTCCTTTGGGCCCCTGATGGCCAAAAAATTTTTTTGCCTTTGATCTTAAATGAAAGTTTGTTTTTTAAAAAGCCCCTGTGGATCTGTACATTCTTTTTGTCTTTTCACAGTTACAAATTGAAATGCAAGCAAAGACAAGGAACACACTTTAATAGAGCATGGTTCATTGATTTTCGTCCCCCAAAATTTTACAAAACAATTTTCCCAATAACAACCCTCAATGGCAAAACCCAAAAAAACAGCAAAAGAGCTGAAAAATCTCATAGGGGGCCCTCTGGGAAAATTCCTGAAAGTGCAAAACCCTTTTTCCCCAAAAGGGCGGGTTTGAATTTTTTTCCAAAGCTGCAAAAACCAACGAAAATTTGGCTCAAAACAACAAGAGCCCCTCCGGCAATTTTCAGACACAAAAGTTGAAATTTATATGCCCGAATTGACCCCTTCTGAAACAGCGGGGAAGTCCGCATAAGGTGATGAGAATTTGGCTTAAGGCCAGGTTAGGGCCTTTCACGATAACCAAACTCAGGCAAGGGTTCCCGTTTTTAAACCCCAAATCACACCCAAAACCCCGGTTTTGGGAACCCCGGGGCGCCTTTTTTTTCTCTCTGATTCATACTACCTGTTACAATTTTGACCCCTACTTCCTGGAAAACTGCCCTCTTTGTTTGAAGCTTCGTCAAAAACAAAAATCATGCAAGATGATTTTGACCCCTTATATATACCCGCGGGTTTTTGACAGTTAAAAGTTCTTTCGGGCCCTACCCCTCCGGGAAAAACCCCGAGTTTTAGTTTGAAAGTCTAAAAAGAAAACTAAAGGACCCCCCCTAGGTTTGTATAAAAAAAAACCCTTTTAAAAAAAAACCAAAAGGGAAAAATTCCCATGCCATCATGATCAACAGGAAAACATTTCATGGGAAAAAAAAATTCCCCTCATCAAAGGAAAAAATAATTTAGACATCATCCCAAAAGGGAAAAACAACCCATGACGGGCATCGCCCGGTTTTTATCCACTTTTTTTTTGTATGTGCCCTGAGCATGCACGAACTACGTTGGATTAACGTTTAACTCCCTTTTGCGCGCAAAGTAGTCCCCACGGGGGGTCTGTACGGCGCGAAAACAACAAACAAAATTTTGACCAACAAGCTCCCATAAAATGGGGTGTAAAAGGGTTTTTTTAAGCCCCATCCACATTGTATAACAATAGTTTTGTCCCCTGTTGTTTAATCATGTCGGCCTTGGGTTTTTTATCGTATTTTCCCCCCTGAGGTACATAAGGGGCCAAACTGGGAAACCAAAGAAAAGGGGCTACTTGTGGCTTTTCTACACAATGATGTAAGTATTAAGTAAATTAGTTCTGGTTTTTTTTTGCGTTTCTTTTGGGCAATTTCAGCAAACCCCAACGTCAAGGGGGGCAGCCGACTGTGCTGTCGAGATTTGTCCCTTAGAAATTTGACAAGTGGTTTCCCCAACATTTCTTGTATTTTGCATAAATTTTCTGTTTTTCCCCCAATTTGAACTGACGCCGAAATAAAACGAGGCCCGTGGAGATAACGTGGGCGTTAGCATACGGTGGGGGTGGGGGGCTAACTAAGGGGGTAAGTTAAAAGTGCTAACGGGCCCAAATTTTCCCAAAGTGTCAGAAAGGGTCGGGATGTAAAGTTTTATTTTATTTTTTTTTTAACCTTTGTTTACCCAGGGAAGCAATTAAGAACAGTTTTACCCGGGGTGTAATTTTTTGGTTTTTCCCTTTTTATTGCTGTAAAATTTTCTGTTTGTCCCTTGGGGAAAAAGCTAACCTTTTGCAAAGTTTTGAAACTGCCAACTGGTACAGCGTTAAATAGTTGTACAACTACAAATAAGCCGAAAAAGTCAACCTTAAAAATATTTTTTAGTGTTTTTTCTCTAAAAGCTGGGCCTTTTTTTGGGGACATGTATAAAAGATTTATTCCCAGAAAATAAAAAAGACCCCAGTTATTTTTCATTAGATGAAAGAATCCCTTGAACCTTGAATTAGAGATAAGGGAGGACTAAATTTTTCGTTATTTCCCCCCTGGAGAAAAAGAAGGTTTTACCAGACAATGCAAAAAGATAAAACAAACCAAAACCAAAGGAGCACGTTCGGGGCCTGGTTTGAAATTTGGGTGGGGGAACCCCCTTGGGGAAACTAGGTTCTGTAACCTTTTATTTTCATTTAAAAGACATGGAACCCTTTTTCAAAACATCAATATCCCTGCAATGATCATTTTTCCACCCTTATATATACTGCGTTTTTGGGAAAGGGGTTTCCCCTTGCTTATGGTTTATACCACCCTGAAAAACCCCCCTGATCGTTCTGATCTCGGAAAACTAAGCAGTGTGGGGCCCCGGTTTTTGTACTTGGATGGGAGACCCCCCTGGGGAAAACCAGGTGCGAAGCTTTTTCCCCTTTTTCATTTAAGAGAAAATGGAACATTTACATCATCAAAAAAAAATGCAATGATCATTTTTTGGGGGGGGCCAATTTAAAAAAACTGATTTTAAAAAAAAAGGGAAATTTGGGGGGGGGGTTTTCTTTAGGGAAAACCAAAATTAAAAATTGGGGGGGGGGTTGCTGAAGGGGGGAAGGGAAGGGATGGGGGGGGGGGGGGGGGAAAACCGGGGTGGGAGCCGCCTGGAATTTTTTAAACCCGGGGCTCCTAAGCCCTTTTCCTTTTTCTTTTGGGACCAAAGGTAATTTTACCCCCTCAATAAAATTTTTTCAGCCCCCCCAATTAATTATTTTGGGGGCCACCTTTTAATTTTAAACCCTTTGGGGGACTTTATTGCTATCCCGGGGCCCTTCCCCCCCAAACCAATCCCTTTTTATTTTTTCCCCTTTTTTATTTTTCGGGGCCCCAAAGCCCGGTGCGGGCCCCTTTTTATACTTGGATTTTTAACCCCCCCCCTTGGGAATTTTTTTTTCCCCCCTTTTTTCTTTTAAACCTTTTTTTCTTTTTTTTTCGGAACCCTTTTTCCCTTTTCCCCCCTTTTAAAAATTTTTTTTTTTCCCAAAGAACCCAAATTTTTGCCCTTTATCTTTTTAGTTTACCCTTTTTTACTTTTTTTTCGTCATTTTTTTCCCTTTCACCCTTTTTTTTCATTTTAAATCCCAACGGAATCAAATTTTTTCCCCCCACCCCCCTTTTTGGTTTTTTTAAAACCCCCAAACCCCTTTTTAATTTTAAAACAACCCGTTCCCAAAATTTTTTTCCTTTTTGATTTGGAAACCCCCCCCCCTTTATTTTCCTTCCCCCCCACAGAAAAAAACCAAAAATTGAAGGAAAAAACCCCCCTCCAAGGAAAACCCCCCCTTTTTAGTCAAAACGCCCGTTTTACCCACCCCCTTTTTTTTAAGTGCGAGGGGCAAATTTCCCAACCCTACCGAAGGATTTTAAATTAAAATCCAAAAGTGCCCAATTAAAGCAACCCCGGCCCCCCCTTTCCGTGCCCCGAAAACACCAACACAAAATTTAAAACCCAAAATGGTGGGCCCTTAAAATTGGTGTGGGAAAGGTTTGTTTAAGCCTCATTTAAACCAAAAATTGGGAAATTTTAAATCCAAAATAAAGAAAATTTTTACCCCTTTTAAAGTTTTTAATTTCATGTTGCCCCCGGGCCCCCGATTTTTTTTAAATTCGAAAATTTCCCCCCTGGGTTAAAAAAATTAAAAAGTCCAAAACCGAACCAATTAAAAAAGAGCGGAAAAAATTTGCTTTAAAAACAAAAATTTAAAAAATTAAAAAAAATTAGTTCCCCTTTTTTTCCCCTTTCTTTTTTTCCTTTCGGCAAGTAAGAACACCCCAAGTCCGAGGGGGTTGCCGGGCCGTGTGCGTCAAAAAATTTGCAAAAAAAATTGACCAATGTTTCCCCCAAAATGGTTTTAAATTTTTTGCCCCTCCCCAAATTTTCTGTTTTTTCCCCAATTTAAATTTGAACACCCCAAAATAAAACAGGCCTGGAATATTAAACGTTTTTCTTTTCAACGGTGGATTTTAAGTAAACCCCACGGGGCCTAAGGAAAAAGTGGGGGGTTTAAAGGGCCAATTTTCAAAAAAGCAAGGGAAAATTTTGGAAAATTTTCCCTTTTTCCCAAAAAAACCTTTTCTTTTTCCTTAGCCCCTTCAACCCTTTTAACAAAAAAAATTTTTACATTTTTGGAAAAAAAAGTTTCCCCCGAAAGTTTTCCTTTATGATGTCCCTAGAATTCTTCCCCTTTTAAGATTTCATCAAATCTTTTTTCCCTTTGGGGCCCTGATGGCATAGAAAACTTTGCCTTTTATTTTTTCTGAAAGTTTAATTTTATACAAGCCCTTTGGTCGTACATTCTTTAGTGCTTCCTCACAGTTACAAATTGACTGCAAGCAAGACAAGGAACCCCACTTGAATTTGAGCATGGTTTTAAAGATTTTCGTTTCCCAAAATTTTACAAAAAAAATTTCCCAAAAAACAAACTTTAATTGGGGGAACCAACAAAACCCGCAAAAGAGCTAAATATCCAGTAGGGAGCACTCTGGGGAAAATTTCCCGAAAGTGCAAAAAATTTTCCCCAGAGAGGGCGGCTTTTAATTTGTTTTCCCCAAAAGCTGCAAAAAAACCCAAAGAGAAAGCGGGGGCAAAGTCCCAAAAAGAGCTTCCGCAATTTCAACAGGCCCAAAAATTGAAAAAGAAAATGCGAAATTGACATCTGAAAAAGCTGCGACGTCCGCATAGGTGATTTTGATTTGGGTAAGGTGGGAGTAGGCCTTTCACGTAAGCCAATCCAGGCAGTGTTTTATTTAAAAAACAAATCCCCAAACCCCCCCCCGGTTGGGCCGGGGGCGCCTTTGTTTTTTCTCTCTGATTTTATATCTACCTGTTACATTTTGACTCAAATTCCCCGGGAGACTGTACATTGTAGAAAACTTCACTCAAAAAAAAAAATCATGCAATGAAGATTTTTACCACTTATATAAAACTGGGGTTTTTTTACAGTTACCTTGCTTTTCGGCCCCTACCCCCCTGAACACCCTGATCTCGTCTGACTCGGGAAACAAGCGTGAAGGGGGCCCGGTAGTATTTGGATGGGAACCGCCTGGGGAAAACCAGGTACTGTAACTTTTCATTTTTTAATTTAGGAGACATGGTAACCCTTTACCCTCACAAAAAAACATGAAATGACATTTTGAAACCCCTTAAAATATTTCTGCTTTAAATGACCCTTTTTACGTTCTTAAAGGCCCCTTTCCCAAACCCGAAAAAAGACCGATCTCATCTGATCTTTGGGAAACTAAACATGGTCCGGGGGTGGTTAGTTTTTTGGATGGGAGAAACCCCCTTTTAAAAATCAGGTCTGTAAGCTTTTCATTTTTAACAGGGGACATGGAAACCCTTTACATCATCCAAAAAACATTCAATGAACAAATTTTACCACAAAAATATAAATGCGTTAGAACAAAAAGGCCCTTTTCTTACCGGCCAAACCAACCTGAACAAGCCCGAAACTTTTCTGATCTCGGAACTAAGCACGGGCCGGGCCTGGTTATTTAAAATTGGATTGGAGACCGCCCGGGGAAAACCAGGTTCTGTAAGCTTTTTCATTTTTCATCAGGAACATGGAAACAAATTTTCATCATCAAAATACATGCAAAGATCATTTTGATCACTTAATATCTGCCCTTTTTGACATTTGACGTTGCTTACGGCCATACCAACCTCAAAAAATGGCCCCATCTCGCTGAAACTCGGAAGCTAAGCCCGGTCCCGGGGCCCGGGGTTTGTTTCTTGGATGGGGGAACCCCCGGAATACTAGGTACTGTAAGCCTTTCATTTTCATCCCGGAGACCTGGTAACATTTACATCATCAAAATACCTGCAATATGATTTTTTACCACTTATAAATAAATGCGTTTGTGACAGTTACCGTTGGGTTACGGCCCAACCCCAAACCCGAACAATCCCGATCTCGTCTGATTTTCGGAAAACTAACAGGCCTGCCTGGTTTGTACTTGGATGGGAAAACCGCCCGGGAAAAACCCATGCTGTAAGCTTTTTTTTTCATCAGGAGAAAATGGGGAACATTTACATCATCAAAATACATGCCAAAGAAACTTTTTACCACTTATATATACTGCGTTAGTAACATTTTTACATTGCTTACAGCCCAAACCAACCAAAAAAAAGCCCGATCTTTTCTGAAAACTCGGAAAACTAAGCAGTGCGGGGCCTGGGTTTGTACTTGGATGGGAGACCGCCTGGGAATACTAGGTGCGGGAAGCCCCTTTTATTTTCATCAGGAGACCCTGGTAACAAATTTTCATCAAACAAAATCATGCAAAGATCAATTTTACCACTTATAAAACTGCTTTTTTTGACATTTAAACCCCCGGGGGAACCGGGCCATAACCCACCCTGAAAACCCCTGATCTCATCTGATCTCGGAACCCAAGGGCCTGGTTTTGTACTTGGGTTGGGGGAAACCCCCTGGGAATAAACCCGGTGCTGAAAACTTTTCCTTTTCAAACAGGGGACATGGAAAAATTTTTCATCCCCAAAATACATGCAATGAAGATTTTTGACCCCTTAATATAATGCGTTTGTGACATTACCAATTTTCTTATGGCCATAACCACCCAAACAAAGCCTGATCCGTCGATCTCGGGAACTAAGGGATGTAGGGCCCGGCTATACTTCCCGGGGGACCGCCCTGGGAATACCAGGTGTTGTAAGCCTTTTCCCTTTTTTATCAGGAACATGGGAACAATTTTCACATCAAAACATGCAATGAACATTTTTTAGCACTTATATATACGGGTTTATGACTTTGCATTGCTTACGGCCATACTAACCTGAACACCCCCGAAACTTTTTCAAACTTGGAAGCTAAGGGAAAGGTCGGGCCCCGGTTTTGTAAATTGGTTTTGGGGACCGGCCCGGGAAACCAGGTGCTGTAAGCTTTTTTATTTTCCCTCAGGGGACAAAGGTAACATTTAAAATCACAAAATACATGCAATGACATTTTGACCACTAAAAAATACTGCTTTTTGAGACATTTGACGTTTTATTAAGGCCATACCCTCCTGAAAACGCCTGATTTTCGTCTGTCTCCGAAGCTAAGCATTGTAGGGCCCCGGGTTTGTACTTGGGAAAGGGAGACCGGCCCGGGAATAAACCCGGGGTGTAAGCTTTTTTATTTTTCATCAGGAAACCCTGGAAACATTTTTATCATCAAAAAAACAAACAATTTTTGATTTTGATCCTTATATTTTACTGCTTTTTGTGACATTAAACATTGGGTTAAAGGGGGCCCTAAACCCAAACCCGAAAAAAGGGCCCGATCTCGTCCCCGATCTTGAGCTAAGAATGGTCGTTCCTTTGTTAGTACTTGGATGGGAGGGGCCCCCGGGAAAAACCCGTGCTGTAAGCTTTTCCCTTTTCCCTCCCGGAGACAAGGTAAAAAATTTACATCATCAAAATACAGCAATGATATTTTGACCACTTAATATACCGTTTGTGACAGTTAACCCTTACTTACGGCCATAAACCCCCCGAAAAAGCCTATCTCATTTTAAACTCCGAAAATTAAGCCCGTGTCGGGGCCGGTTTGGAAATTGGGTGGGGGACCGCCTGTAAAAACTAGATGCTGTAAGCCTTTTCATTTTCATCAGGAGACATGGTAACATTGACATCATCAAAATACATGCAATGATGATTTTGACCACTTATATATACTGCGTTTGTGACAGTCACCATTGCTTACGGCCATAACATCCTGAACACGCCTGATCTCGGAAGCTAAACAGTGTAGGGCCTGGTTAGTACTTGGATGGGAGACCGCCTGGGAATACCAGGTGCTGTAAGCTTTTCATTCTCATCAGGAGACATGGTAACATTTACATCATAAAAATACATGCAATGATGATTTTGACCACTTATATATACTGCGTTTGTGACAGTTAACGTTGCATACGGCCATCCCACCCTGAACACGCCTGATCTCGTCTGATCTCGGAAGCTAAGCAGTGTAGGGCCTGGTTAGTACTTGGATGGGAGATCGCCTGGGAATACCAGGTGCTGTAAGCCTTTCATTTTCATCAGGAGACATGGTAACATTTACATCATCAAAATACATGCAATGATCCTTTTGATCACTTATTTATACTGCTTTAGTGACATTTGACGTTCCTTACGGCCATACCAACCTGAACAAGCCCGATCTCGTCTGATCTCGGAAGCTCAGCACGGTCGGTCCTGGTTAGTACTTGGATGGGAGACCGCCTGGGAATACCAGGTGCTGTAAGCTTTTCATTTTCATCAGGAGACATGGTAACATTTACATCATCAAAATACATGCAATGATAATTTTGACCACTTATATATAGTGCTTTAGTGACATTTGACATTGCTTACGGCCATACCAACCTGAACACGCCCGATCTCGTCTGATCTCGGAAGCGAAGCATGGTCGGGCCTGATTAGTACTTGGATGGGAGACCGAATGGGAATACCAGGTGCTGTAAGCTTTTCATTCTCATCAGGAGACATGGTAACATTTACATCATCAAAATACATGCAATGATGATTTTGACCACTTATATATACTGCGTTTGTGACAGTTAACTTTGCTTACGGCCATACCATCCTGAACACGCCTGAGTTTCAGTTTGAAAGTCTCACAGAATCTACGGACCCACCTAGGTTTGTATAAAACAAACTTTCAATAAGATCAAAGGCAAAGATTCTATGCCATCATGATCAAAGGAAAACATTTCATGACATCATCATCAAAGGAAAACAATTGAGGACATCATCAAAGGAAGACATCCCATGACGTCATCGCCCTGTTTCATCCATCGTTTCTTTTGTATGTGCGTGAGCATGCACGGAACTACGTATGGATGTAACGTTACTCCATGTGCGCGCATGTAGTCGCATGTGCGTCTGTACCTACGCGAAAACAATACACAAAAATTAGACCAACATGCTCCCATAACTGTGTGTAAAGGTTTGTTTAAGCCTCATCCACATTGTATAATCAATATGTTTGTGTCACGTGTAGTTTAATCATGTGCGGCTGATTCTTTATCGTATTTCCTTCTGAGGTACATAATGGTCTAGCTGGAACCTATTAACAGCGCTACTTGTGGCTTTACTACACAATGATGTAAGTATTATGCAAATTAGTTCTGTTTTTGCGTTTCTTTCTGGCAATACAGCAAACCCCTACGTCTGAGGTGGTAGCCGACGTGTGCTGTCGAGATTTGTCATTTGAAATATTGACAAGTGGTTTCCTAACATTGCTTGTATTTTGCATCAATTTGCTGTTGTCCACAATTTGAACTGACGCCGAAATAAAACGAGGCCAGTGGAGATAACGTGGTCGTTAGCATACGGTGGAGTGGGGACTAACTACGGGGCTAAGTTAACGTGCTAACGGCCAATTTCAATGTGTCAGAATGTGTCTGTATGTATGTTAGTATTTTATTTTTATTTAACCTTTGTTTACCTAGGCAAGCAATTAAGAAC
>NC_061792.1:72300-92491 GCF_022458985.1 Mugil cephalus | reverse complement strand
TACAGCACCTGTATTCCCAGGCGGTCTCCATCCAAGTACTAACCAGGCCCTTAGCTTCCGAGATCAGATGAGATCAGGCGTGTTCAGGGTTGGCATGGCCGTAAGCGGTGGTTACTGTCACTAAAGCAGTATATATAAGTGGTCAAAATGATCATTGCATGTATTTTGATGATGTAAATGTTACCATGTCTCCTGATGAAAATGAAAGGCTTACAGCAGCTAGTATTCCCAGGCGGTCTCCCATCCAAGTACTAACAAGGCTCTTAGCTTCCGAGATCAAATGAGATCAGGCGTGGTCAGGGTGGTATGGCCGTAAGCAACGTTAACTGTCACAAACGCAGTATATATAAGTGGTCAAATCATCATTGTATGTATTTTGATGATGTAAATGTTACCATGTCTCCTGATGAGAATGAAAGGCTTAAAGCACCTGGTATTCCCAGGCGGTCTCCCATTCAAGTACTAACCAGGGCCGTCCATGCTTAGCTTCCGAGATCAGACGTGTTCAGGGTGGTATGGCCATAAGCAATGGTAACTGTCACAAACGCAGTATATATAAGTGGTCAAAATCATCATTGCATGTATTTTGATGATGTAAATGTGACCATGTCTCCTGATGAAAATGAAAAGGCTTACAGCACCTAGTATTCCCAGGCGGTCTCCTATCCAAGTCCTAACCAGGCCCGACCGTGCTTAGCTTCGAGATCAGACAAGATCGGGCGTGTTCAGGGTGGTATGGCCATAAGCAATGGTAACTGTCACAAACGCAGTATATATAAGTGGTCAAAATCATCATTGCATGTATTTTGATGATGTAAATGTGACCATGTCTCCTGATGAAATGAAAGGCTTACAGCACCTAGTATTCCCAGGCGTTCTCCTATCCAAGTCCTAACCAGGCCCGACCGTGCTTAGCTTCCGAGATCAGACAAGATCGGGCGTGTTTAGGTTACTATGGCCGTAAGCAATGTCAAATGTCACTAAAGCAGTATATATAAGTGATCAAAATGATCATTGCATGTATTTTGATGATGTAAATGTTACCATGTCTCCTGATGAAAATGAAAGGCTTACAGCACCTGGTATTCCCAGGCGGTCTCCCATCCAAGGACGAACCAGGCCCGACGCTGCATAGTTTCCGAGATCAGACGAGATCAGGCGTGTTCAGGGTGGTATGGCCGTAAGCAATGTTAACGGTCACAAACGCAGTATATATAAGTGGTCAAAATCATCATTGTATGTATTTTGATTGATGTAAATTTTTCCCTGTCTCCTGATGAGAATGAAAAGCTTACAGCACCTGGTATTCCCAGGCGGTCTCCATCCAAGTACTAACCAGGCCGCCCTGCTTAGTTTCCGAGATCAGACGAGATCGGGCTTGTTTCAGGTTGGTATGTCAGTAAGCAACGTCAAATGTCACTAAAGCAGTATATATAAGTGATCAAAATGATCATTGCATGTATTTTGATGATGTAAATGTTACCATGTCTCCTGATGAGAATGAAAAGCTTACAGCACCTGGTATTCCCAGGCGGTCTCCCATCAAAGTACTAACCAAGCCCGACCGTGCTTAGCTTCCGAGATCGGCCGTGTTCTGGTTGGTATGGCCGTATGCAATGTCAAACATCCGAATGCACCATATATAAGTTGTCAAAATGATCATTTCATGTATTTTGATTGATGTAAATGTTAACCATGTCTCCTGATGAAAATGAAAGCTTACAGCACCGGGTATTCCCAGGCGGTCTCCCATCTAAGTACTAACCAGGCCCGACACTGCTTGGCTTCGAGATCAGGGGCGTTCAGGGTGGTATGGCCGTAAGCAACGTTAACTGTCACAAACCCAAGTATATATAAGGGGTTTCAAAATCATCATTGCATGTATTTTTGTTTTGAGCTGAAGCTTCTAAAATGATACGTCTGCCAGGAAGTAGAGTCAGAATGTAACAGGTAGATATGAATCGAGGAGAAAAAAGGCGACCCGGTCCAACCAGGGTTTGGGTGTGATTTGTGTTTAAACTGAACACTGCCTGAGATTGGCTTATCGGGGAAAGGCCTACTGCACCTTAGCCAATCTCTCACCTATGCGGACGTCGCAGCTGTTTCAGAAATGTCATTTTCAGCATATCAATTTCAACTTTTGCCTGTCTGAAAATTGCCGGACGGCTCTTGTTGACTTTGACGCCGACTTTCTCGTTGGTTTTTGGCAGCATTTGGTAACAAATTCAAACAATCTTTCCTCTCTGAGGAAAGATTGCACTTTCAGGCAATTTCCCAGAGTGCTCCCTACTGAGATATTCAGTTTCTTTTGCTGTTTGTTGGTTTGCCATTGATGCTTGTTATTCGGGAAATGTTTTGTAAAACTTTGGACGAAAATCAATGAACCATGCTCTATTCAAGTGTGTTCCTTGTCTTGCTTGCAGTCAATTTGTAACTCTGAGAACCCACTAAAGAATTTACAGATCCACAGAGGTTGTTTTAAAACAAACTTTCGAAAGATAAAAGGCAAAGATTCTATCCCTTCATGGCCAAAGGAAAAGATTTGATGAAATCATCAAAGGACAGAATTCTATGACATCATGAAGGAAAACATTCTATGGCACATTCTATGTAAATTTTGGGGAGGAGTGCGATAGGAAGAGAGAGTTTTTCGAAAGATTTTCCAAATTTCTTCTGTTTTCTGTGTAATTTTCTTTTCTCTCACTCGGGGTTGTGTTTTCATTTAGGTTCCTCGATCAAAGTTTTCATTAACCCCTTTCAATCTTGAGTGTCACATTAGTGAGATCTATAACACTGCCTGTCCAATGGTATTTATTGATATGATAATATATGTCGTCAGATTTTGGCATGAGCAACCAAAATCCCACTACCACTCTTCTACCAACTGTATCAGTATTAGTGAAAAATAGTAGTAGATGTAATTATTTTTGTACCTTTAACATATTTACTTTTATATAGTTTCTCTCCTTTGGTTTTGGTTTGTTTTATCATTTTGCATTGTCTGTAAAACCTTCATTTCTCCACGGGGAAGTAACGTAAAAATAGTCCTGCCTTATCTCTAATTCAAGATTCAAGTGATTCAGTAATCTAATGACAATAACTGGGGTCTTTTTTATTTTCATAGATCACTCTTTTATACTGTCTCATAAAAAGTTCCAGCATTAGGCATAAACACTTTAAATTTAAGAAGGGGTGGCCTGTTGCGACTATAGTTGTTATTTTTTACAACTATTTTACCACTTTTTACCAGATCCCCAGAAACACAACGGGCTACCACCTCAGACGTTTTAGAGTTTGCTGTTTTTTTGCCCGAAAGAAACGCAAAACAGAAACTAATTTACATAATACTTACATTCATTGTGTAGTAAAGCACACAAGTAGCGTTTAATAGGTTCCAGATAGCCATTTATGTACCTCAGAGGGAAATCGATAAAGGAATCAGCCGCACATGGATTAAAACTACACGTGACACAAACATTTTGATTATACAATGTGGATGAGGCTTAAACAAACCATTACACATGTTATGGGAGCATGTTGGTCTAATTTTGTGTATTGTTTTCGCGCACGTACAGACCCCGGGTGCGACTACATGCGGCACATGGGTAACGTTACATCCATACGTAGTTCCGTGCATGCTCACCACATACAAAAGAAACAATGGTTTTGAAACAGGGCGATGACGTCATGGATGTCTTGTTTTGATGATGTCCTCAATTTTTTCCTTGATGATGATGTCAGAAATGTTTTCCTTGATCATGATGGCATAGAAATCTTTGCCTTTGATCTTATTGAAAGTTTGTTTTATACAAACCTAGGTGGTCCGTTAGATTCTGTTAGACTTTCAAACTGAAAGCAAGCGAGACAAGAAACACGGGCGTTTAAACGATCGTTGGTATGGTGCCCAGTCACAAAAGCTAGGTACTTTTAAAAGTGGTCAAAATCAAATATTGCATGTATTATGATGATGGAAATGTTCCTGTGTCCCCTGATGAAAATGAAAGCTTACGGCCTGGGCGTTTCAGGTTGGTATGGCCGTAAGCAATGTCAAAACATCACTAAAGCAGTATATATAAAGTGGTCAAAATGATCATTGCATGTTTTTGATGAATTTAAATTTTAAACCATGTCTCCTGATGAAAATGAAAAGTTTTCGCAACCTTTGGTTATTTCCCGGCGGTCTCCCATCCAAGTACAAACCCAGGCCCTACAATACTTAGTTCCCGAAAATCAGCGAGATCAGGACATGTTCAGGGTGGTATGGTCGAAAGCAACGTTAACTGTCACAAACGCAGAATATTATAAGTGGTCAAATTGATCATTGCATGTATTTTGATGATGTAAATGTTACCATGTCTCCTGATGAATATGAAAAGCTTACAAGACCTGGTACTCCCAGGCGCGGTCTCCCATCCAAGTACTAACCAGGCCCAAACTGCTTGGCTTCCGGATCAAAACTAGATCAGGTGTGTTCAGGGTGGTATGCCGTAAGCAACGTTAACTGTCACAAACGCGTATTTATAAGTGGTCAAAATCATTCATTGCATGTATTTTGAGATGTAAAATGTCAATGTCTCTGTTTGTGAATGAAAACCCTTACAGCACCTAGTTTTTCCCAGGCGGTCTCCCATCCAGTACTAACCAGGCCCGACCATGTGACTTCCGAGATCAGATGATCGGCTTGTTCAGGTTGTATGGCGAAAGGAATGTCAATGTCATAAAGCAGTATAAATAAGTGATAAAAAGGATCATTGCATGTATTTTGATATGTAAATGTTACCATGTCTCGGGTTGAGAATGAAATGCTTACAGCACCTGGTATTCCCAGGGGGTTTCCCCCATCCAAAAGTACTAACCGGGCCCTTAGCTTCCGAAAATCAGACGAGATCGGGATTGTTCAGGTTGTAGGGCGTAAGCAAAGTCAATGTTTCTAACCCCAAGTATATATAAGTGGTCAAAATTGATCATTGCATGTATTTGATGATGTAAATGTTACATGTCTCCTGATGAGAATGAAAAGTAACGCACCTGGTATTCCCAGCGTCTCCCATCCAAATACTAACCAGGCCCGACCATGCTTAGTTCGTGATCAAAAACGAAAAACAGCCGTGTTCAGGTTGGTATGGCCAGTAAGCAAACGTCAAATGTACTAAAGCAGTATATATAGTTATCAAAGATCATTGCATGTATTTGATGATGTAAATGTTACCATGTCTCCTGTGAAAATTAAAAGCTTACTGCACCTAGTATTTCCAGGCGGTCTCAATCCAAGTTACTAACCAGGCCTGACCATGCTTAGCTTCCGAGACCAACGAGTCGGCCGCGTTTAGGTTGGTGTGGCCGAAAGCAATGTCAAATGTCACTAAAGCAGTATTATAAGTGGTCAAATGTTCATTGAATGTATGTTGAGGGACGTAATGTTACCATGTCCCCTGATGAGAATGAAAAGCTTACAGCACTGGTATTCCCAGGCCGGTCCCCCCTCCAGTACTGACCAGGCCAAACATGTTAATTCCAACTAAAACGAGATCAGGCTTGTTCAGGGGGTATGGCCGTAAGCAAAGTAACGGTCACAACGCAGTATATATAAGTGGTCAAATCTTCATTGTATGATTTGATGATGTATAATGTTACCAATGTCTCTGATGAGAATGAAAAGCTTACAGCACTGGTATTCCCAGGCGGTCCCCCATCCACAGTACAAACCCAAAGGGCCCGTCCAGTTTAGCTTCCAGATCAGACGAGATCGGGCTTGTTGAGGTTTGGTATGGCAGAAAGCAACGTCAAATGTCATAAAGCAGTATATATAAGTGATCAAAATGATTTGCATGTATTTTGATGATGTAAATGTTACCATGTCTCCTGATGAGAATGAAAAGCTTACAGCACCTGTTATTCCAGGCGGTCTCCCATCCAAGTACAAAACCAGGCGCCGAGCATGCTTAGCTTCGAGATCAGACGAGAATCAGGCGTGTTCAGGGTGGTATGCCGTAAGCATTGTAACGGTCACAAACGCAGTATTATAAGTGGTCAAAACCCATCATTGCATGTATTTTGTTGATGTAAATGTTACCATTTTCCCTGATGGAGAATGAAAGCTTTACGCACCTGGTATTCCCAGGCGGTCTCCAATCCAAGACTAACAGGCCGACACGGCTTAGCTTCCGAGATCAGACGAGATGGGGCGCGTTTCAGGTTGGGTTTATGGCCGTAAGCAATTTTCAAATGTCAAAAAAAGCAGTATATATAAGTGGTCAAAATGATCATTGCATGTATTTTTGATGACGTAAATGTTACCATGTCCCCGATGAGAAATTGAAAAGGGTTTAAAAGACCTGGTATTCTCAGGCGGTTCCCATCCAAGTACTGACCAGGCCAAACCTGCTTAACTTCCGACATAAAACGAGATCACCCTGTTTTCAGGGTGGTATGCCGTAAGCAACGTTAACGGTCACAAACGAAGTATATTTTAAGTGGTCAAAAATTATATTTTTATGTTTTTGTGATTTTAATGTTACCATGTCTCCTGATGAAAATGAAAAGCTTACAGCACCTGGTATTCCCCAGGTGGTCTCCCACCCAAGTACGAACCAGGCCCGACGCTGCATAGCTTTCGGATCAGACGAGTCAGGCGTGTTCAGGGTGCGGTTTATGCCGATAGCAACGTTAACTGTCACAAACGCAGTATATATAAGTGATCAAAATGATCATTGCATGTATTTTGATGGATGTAAATGTTACCATTTTCCCCTGATGAAAATGAAAAGCTTACAGCACCGGGTATTCCCAGGCAGTCTCCCATCCAAAGGGTACTAACCCAGGCCGAACCATGTTAGCTTTGAGATCGACGTGTTCAGGGGGGTATGGTGTAAAGCAATGGTAATTCTCCAAACACAGTATATATAAGTGGTCAAAAAATATAATTGCATGTATTTTGTTATTTTAATGGGACCATGTCTCTGATGAAGTTGAAAAAGACTTACAGAACCTAGTATTCCCAGGCGGTCTCCTATCCAAGTTTTAACCCAGGCACCGACCATGCTTAGCTTGGGAGATGTGACAGTTTGGGCGTGTTCAGGTTAGTATGGCCGTAAGCAATTTTCAAATGTCACTAAGCAGGTAATATATAAGTGGTCAAAATCATCCATTGATGTATTTTGATGATGTAAATGTTTCCATGTCCCCTGATGAGAATGAAAAGTTACAGACTGGTATTCCCGGCGGTCTCCCTCCAAGTACCAACCAGGCTCCGACCGTGCTTAGCTTCCGAAGATCAGACGGAGTCGGGCGGTGTTCGGTTGGTATGGCCGTAAGCAATGTCAAAACATCACGAAAGAGCTATATAAGGGGTTTTCAAAATGATCTTTTCAATGTATTTTGTGATGTAAATGTTACCATGTTCCTGATGAAAATGGTAACAAATTCAAAAGCCGCCCTCTCTGAGGAAAGATTGCACTTTAGGCAATTTCCCAGAGTGCTCCCTACTGAGATATTTAGCTCTTTTGCGTTTTTTTGGGTTTTTGCCATTGATGTTTTGTTATTCGGGAAAGGGTTTTTGTAAAAAACTTTGGCGAAATCAATGAACCATGCTCTATTCAAGTGTGTTCCTTGTCTTGCTTGCAGTCAATTTGTAATTGTGAGAAGCACTAAGAATGGTACAGATCCACAGAGGCTTGTTTAAAACAAACTTTCAGTAAGATCAAAGGCAAAGATTCTATGCCATCATGGCCAAAGGAAAAGATTTGTTTGAAAGGACGGGAATTCTATGACATCATGAAGGAAACATTCTATGGCACATTCTATATAAATTTTGTGGGAGTGCGCTGGAAGAGAGAGTGTGGGAAAGGGATTTTCCAAATTTCTTCTGTTTTCTGGTGATCATTTTCTTTTCTCTTACTCTGGTTGTGTTTTCATTTAGGTTCCTCGATCAAAGTTTTCATTAACACCTTTCAATCTTGAGTGTCACTTTAGTGAGATCTTATAACACTGCCGTCCGATGGTACTATTGATATGATAATATATGTCGTCAGATTTTGGCATGAGCAACCAAAATCACCATACCCTCTTCTACCAACTGTATCATTTATTAGTAAAAAATAGAGTAGATGTAATTATTTTTTACCTTTAAAACATATTTACTTTTATATAGTTTCTCTCCTTTGGTTTTGGTTGTTTATCTTTTGCATGTCTGAAAAACCTTCATTTCTCCACAGGGAATAACGTTAAAATAGTCCTCCCTTATCCTAATTCAAGATTTCAAAGATTCAGTACATCTAATGACAAACTAAACTGGGGTCTTTTTATTTTCATAGATCACTCTTTTATACAGTCTCATAAAAAGTCCAGCATTTGAGCATAAAACTCAAATATGTTAAGGTTGACTTTCGGCTATAGTTGTAGTTTACAAACTATTTAACGCTTTACCATTTGGGCCCAGCATCACAAAACGTGCTAAACCGGTTTAGCCTGTTCCAAGACAAACAGAAAACTTACACCCAATAAAAATGACAACACAACTACAGCCGGTTAAAACTGTCTTAATTGCTTGCCCTAGGTAAACAAAGGTTTAAAATTAAAAATAAAATACTTAACATACTTAAAAGACACTTTCTGACACATTGAAATTGGCCGTTAGCACGTTAACTTAGCCCCGTAGTTACCCTCCCCAAATCCACCGTATGCTAACGACCACGTTATCTCCACTGGCCTGTTTTATTTCGGCGTCAGTTCAAATGTGGACAACAGCAAATTGATGCAAAATCAAGAAATGTTAGGAAACCCACTTGTCAATATTTCTAATGACAAATCTCGACAGCACCACGTCGGTACCACCTCGACGTTGGGGTTTTGCTGTATTGCCCGAAAAGAAAGCAAAAAAGAAAATGATTTACATAATTTATTTACATCATTGTGTAGTAAATCCACAAGTTAGCGCTGTAAAAAGGTTCCAGCCTAAAACCATTTGTCCCTCAGAAGGAAATACGATAAGAATCAGCCGCCCATGATTAAACTACACGTGACAAAAACATATTGATTATACAATGTGGATGAGGCTTTAAACAAACCTTTACACACGTTATGGGAGCATGTTGGTCAAATTCTTGTGTGTTGTTTTCGCGCACGTACAGACGCAACGTGCGAACTACATGCGCGCACATGGAAGAAAAAGTTAATCCATACGTAGTTCCGTTGCAGTCACGCACATACAAAGAAGATGATGAACCAGGGCGATGACGTCAGGGGATGCTTCCTTTGATGAGCCCTCAATTGTTTCCTTTGATGATGATGTCATGAAAGTTTTCCTTTGATCATGATGGCATAGAATCTTTGCCTTTGATCTTATTGAAAGTTTGTTTTATACAACCTAGGTGGGTCCGTAGATTCGTTAGACTTTCAAACTGAAACTCAGGCGTGTGTCAGGTGTGTTGGCCGTAAGCAACGTTTAAACTGTCACAAACGCAGAATTTATAAGTCGTCAAAATCATCATGCATGTATTTGATGTTGTAAATGTTACCATTTGTTCCTGATGAAAATGAAAAGGCTTCCCGGGCACCTAGTATTCCCAGGCGGTCTCCGATCCAATGTATAACCAGGCTCCGACCGTGTTGTTCGAGTCAGCGAGATGGGCGTTGTTATTTTGGGTTTATGGCCGTAAGCAAGAAAAATGTCCTAAAGCAGTATTATATAAGTGGTTCAAAAATGTTCATTGAGTTTTTGATGAGTAAATTTACCATGTCTCCTGATGAGAATGAAAAGCTTTACAGCACTTGGTATTCCCAGGCGGTTCTCCCATCGAAGTACTAGCCAGGCCCTACACTGCTTAGCTTCCGAGATCAGGCGTTTCTGGGGGGTTTATGGCCAATAAGCAATGGTGACTGTCACAAACGCAGTATTATTAAAAGTGCTCAAAATCATCATTGCATGTATTTTGATGATGTAAATGTTACCATGTCTCTGATGAAAATGAAAAGCTTACAGCACTGGTATTCCAGGCGGTCTCCCATCCAAGTACTAACCAGGCCCTTAGCTTCCTAGATCAGATGAGATCAGGCCCGTTTTCAGGCTGGGTATGGCCGTAAGCGGTGGTTAGTGTCACTAAAGCAATATATATAAGTGGTCAAAATCATCATTGCATGTATTTTGATGTGTAAATGTTACCATGTTCCTGATAAAAATGAAAAAGCTTACAGCCCCTGGTATTCCAGGCTGGTCTCAATTTCCAAGTACTAACCAGGGGCGACCGTTGCTCAGCTTCCGAGATCAGACGAGATGGGTTTATGGCCGTAAGCACGGTAACTGTCAAAAAAGGGCAGTATATATAAGTGGTCAAAATCATCATTGCATGTATTTTGATGATGAAAATGTTACCATGTCTCCTGATGAGAATGAAAGGCTTACAGCACGTAGTATTCCCAGGCGGTCTCCCATCCAAGTATTTAACCAGGCCCGACCGTGCTTAGCTTCCGAGTTCAGACGAGATCAGGCGTATTCGGTAGGTATGGCCGTAAGCAATGTAAAATGTCACAAAATCAGTATATATAAGTGCTCAAAAATAAATCATTGCATGTTATTTTGATGATGTAAATGTTACCATTTTTCCCTGATGAAAATGAAAAGCTTACAGCACCGGGTTTTTCCTGGGGCGGTCCCCCATCCAAGTACTAACCAGGCCCGTACCATGCTTTGCTTCAGATCAGACGAGATCGGGAATGTTGAGGTTGGTATGGCCGTAAGCAACGTCAAATTTCACTAAAGCAGTATATATAAGTGGTCAAAATGATCATTGCATGTATTTTGATGATGTAAATGTTACCATGTCTCTTGATGAGAATGAAAGCTTTACAGCCCCTGGTATTCCCTTGTGGTTTCCCATCCAAGTACAAACCAGGCCTACATTTCCCTTAGATTCCGAGATCAGAAGTGTTTCAGCATGGTATGGCCGTAAGCAATGGTGACTGTCACAAACGCAGTATATAATAAGTGGTAAAAAAAAATCATCATTGCATGTATTTTGATGATGTAATGTTACCATGTCTCCTGATGAAAAATGAAAAGCTTACAGCACCTGGTTTTTCCCAGGCGGTCTCCCATCAAAGTACTAACCAGGCCCGCCCATGTTTAGCTTCCGAGATCAGACAAGATCGGGCTTGTTCAGGTTGGTATTGGGCCGTAAGAAACGTCAAATGTCACTAAAGCGTATATATAAGTGATCAAAATGATCATTGCATGTATTTTGATGATTGTAAATTTTACCATGTCTCCTGTTTGAGAATGAAAGCTTAGAGCACCTGGTATTCCCAGGCGGTCTCCAATGCAAAGTACTACCACGCCCGGACCGTGCTTAGCTTCCGAGTTCAGATGAGATCAGGCGGTGTTCAGGGTGGTATGGCCGTAAGCAATGGTAACTGTCACAAACGCCAGTATATATAAGTGGTCAAAATCTTCATTGCATGTATTTTGATGATGTAAATTTACCATGTCTCTGATTGAAATGAAAGGCTTACAGCACCTAGTATTCCCAGGCGGTCTCCCATCCAATTTACTAACAGGCCCGACCGTGCATTGCTTCCGAGATCAGACGAGATCGGGCGGTTGGTGTTTCAGTTGGTATGCCCGTAAGCAATGTCAAATGTCACTAAAGCAGTATATATGTGGTGGCCCAAAATCATCATTGCATTTATTTTGATGATGTAAAATGTTACCATGTTTTCCTGATGAGAATGAAAAGCTTACAGCACCTGGTATTCCCAGGGGGGTCTCCCATCCAAGTACTAACCGGGCCCGACCCCTGCTTAGTTTCGGAGATCAGGCGTGTTCAGGGGGGGTATGGCCATAAGCAATGGTAACAGTCACAAACGCAGTATATATAAGTGGTCAAATCATCATTGCATGTATTTTGATGATGTAAATGTTACCATGTCTCCTGATGAAAATGAAAAGTTACAGCACCGGGGTATTCCAGGCGGTCTCCCATCCAAGTACTACCAGGCCCGACCTGTTTAGTTTCCGAGATCAGACAAGATCGGGCTTTTTTCAGGTTGGTATGGCCGTAAGAAACGTCAAATGTCACTAAAGCAGTATATATAAAGTGATCAAATGATCATTGCATGTATTTTGATGATTTTAAATTTTACCATGTCTCCTGATGAGAATGAAAAGCTTAGAGCACCTGGTATTCCCAGGGGGTTTCTCCAATGCAAGTACTAACCACGCCCGACCGGCTTAGCTTCCGAGTTCAGATGAGATCAGGCGTGTTCAGGGTGGTATGGCCGTAAGCAATGGTAACTGTCACAAACGCAGTTTTTTATAAGTGGTCAAAATCATCATTGCATGTATTTTGATGATGTAAATGTTACCTGTCTCCTGATGAAAATGAAAGGCTTACAGCACCTAGTATTCCCAGGCGGTTCTCCCATCCAAGTACTAACCAGGCCCGACGTGCATTGCTTCCGAGATCAGACGAGATCGGGCGTGTTCAGGTTGGTATGCCCAAAATGCAATGTCAAATGTCATTTAAAGCAGTATTATATAAGTGGTCAAAAATCATCTTTGCATTTATTTTGATGATGTAAATGTTACCATGTCTCCTGATGAAAATTAAAAAGGGCTTACAGCCCCTGGTATTCCAGGCGGTTCTCCCTTTCCAAGTACTAACCAGGCCCGACACTGCTTAGTTTCCGAGATCAGGCGAGTTCAGGGTGGTAGGGCCCGGGTAAGCAAGGGGTAACAGTCACAAACGCAGTATATATAAGTGGTAAAAATCATCATTGCATGTATTTTGGTGATGTAAATTTTACCATGTCTCCTGATGAAAATGAAAGGCTTACAGCACCTAGTATTCCCAGGCGGTCTCCCATCCAAGTACTAACCAGGCCCGACCGTGCTTAGCTTCCGAGATCAGACGAGATCAGGCGTGTTTAAATTGGTATGGCCGTAAGCAATGTCAAATGTCACTAAAGCAGTATATATAAGTGGTCAAAATCATCTTTGCATTATTTTGATGATGTAAATGTTACCATGTCTCCTGATGAGAATGAAAGGCTTACGCACACTGGTTTTTCTCAGGCGGTCTCCCATCCAAGTACTAACCATGCCTTACACTGCTTAGCTTCCGAGATCAGGCGTGTTCAGGGGTGGTTATGGCCGTAAGCAATGGTTGACTGTCAGAACGCAGTATATAATAAGTGGTCAAAATCATCATTGCATGTATTTTGATGATGAAAATGTTACCATGTCTCCTGATGAAATGAAAGGCTTACAGCAACTAGTATTCCCAGGCGGTCTCCCACCCAAGTACTAACCAGGCCCGGACCTTTGTTAGTTTCGGAGATCAGACGATTATGGGGGGGTGTTCAGGTTGGTATGGCCGTAAGAAATTTATCAAATGTCACTAAAGCAGTTATAAATAAGTGGTCAAAATGATCATTGCATGTATTTTGATGATGTAAAATGTTACATGTCTCCTGATGAAAATGAAAAGCTTACAGCACCTGGTATTCCCATTCGGTCTCCCATCAAGTACTAACCAGGGCCCGACCGTGCTTAGCTTCCGAGATCAGACGAGATGGGCGGGCTCAGGTTGGTATGGCCGTAAGCAATGTCAAATGTTACTAAAGCATTATATTTAAGTGGTCAAAATGATCATTGCATGTATTTTGATGATGTAAATGTTACCATGTCTCCTGATGAAAATGAAAAGCTTACAGCACCTGGTATTCCGAGGCCGGTCTCCCACCCAAAGTAGTAACAGGCCCTACCACTGTTTAGCTTTGGAGATCAGACAAGATCAGGGTGTTCAGGATGTTATGGCCGTAAGCAATGGTGTCTGTCACAAACGCAGTATATATAAGTGGTAAAAAATCATCATTGCATGTATTTTGATGATGTAAATGTTCCCATTGTCTCCTGATGAAAATGAAAGGCTTACGCATCTAGTATTTACAGGCGGTCTCCCACCCAAGGAATAACCAGGGCCCGACACTGCTTAACTTCAGAGATCAAAGGAGATCAGGCGTTTTCAGGGGGGTTTATGGCCGTAAGTAACTTTTAACTGTCACAAACGCAGTATATATAAGTGGTCAAAATCTATTGCATGTATTTTGATGATGTAAATGTTACCATGTTCCTGATGAGAATGAAAAGCTTACAGCACCTGGTATTCCAGGCGGTCTCCCATCCAAGTACTAACCAGGCCCTACACTGTTTTTAGCTTCCAAGATCAGACACGATCAGGCGTGTTCAGGAGGGTTATGGCCGTAAGCAATGGTGACTGTCACAAAACGTAGTATATATAAGTGGTTCAAATCATCATTGCATGTATTTTGATGATGTAAATGTTACCATGTCTCCTGATGAAAATGAAAAGCTTAAAGCACCTGGTATTCCCAGGCGGTTCTCCATCCAAGTTACTAAACAGGCCCGACCATGCTGAGCTTCCGAGTTTCAGACGGAGATGGGGGCTTGTTCAGGTTGGTATGGCCATAAGGAACGTCAAATGTCACTAAAGCAGTATAAAAAAGTGATAAAAAAAAAAAAAGGATCATTGCATGTTTTTTTGATGATGTAAATGTTACCATGTCTCCTGAAGAAAATGAAAAGCTTACAGCACCTGGTTTTTCCCGGCGGTCTCCCATCCAAGTACTAACCGGGCCCTACACTGCTTAGCTTCCGGATCAGACGAGATCGGCGTGTTCAGGGTGGTATGTCCGTATGCCAATTTAAAACTGTCACAACGCAGTATATATAAGTGGTCAAAATGATCATTGCATGTTTTTTGGGATGATGTAAATGTTACCATGTCTCCTGATGAAAAAGAAAAGCTTACAGCCCCTGGATTCCCATTCGGTCTCCCATCTAAGTACTAACCAGGCCCGACCGTGCTTAGCTTCCGAGATCAGACGAGATCGGGCGTGCTCAGGTTGGTATGGCGTTAAGCAACGTCAAATGTTACTAAAGCATTATATTTAAGTTTTCAAAATGATCATTGCATGTATTTTGATGATGTAAATGTTACCATGTCTCCTGATGAGAATGAAAAGCTTACAGCACCTGGTATTCCCAGGAGGTCTCCCATCCAAGTACTAACCAGGCCCTACACTGTTTAGTTTCCCGAGATCAGACAAGATCGGGGCGTGTTCAGGATGTTATGGCCGTAAAGCAATGGTGACTGTCACAAACTTTAGTATATATAAGTGGTCAAAATCATCATTGCATGTTTCTTGATAATGTAAATGTTACCATGTTCCTGATGAAAATGAAAGGCTTACAGCACCTAGTATTCCCAGGCGGTTCTCCCATCCAAGTACTACAAGGCTCTTAGCTTCCGAGATCAAATGAGATCAGGCGTGTTCAGGGTGGTATGGCAGTAAGCAATGGTAACTGTCACAAACTCAGTATATATAAGTGGTCAAAAAATGATCATTGCATGTATTTTGATGATGTAAATGTTACCATGTCTCCTGATGAAAATTGGAAACAAATTCAAAGCCGCCCTCTCTGAGGAAAGATTGCACTTTCAGGAAATTTTTCCCAGAGTGCTCCCTACTGAGATATTTAGCTCTTTTGCTGTTTTGTTGGTTGCCATTGATGCTTGTTATTCGGGAAATGTTTTGTAAAACTTTGGACGAAAATCAATAAAACATGCTCTATTCAAGTGTGTTCCTTCCCTTGCTTGCGTCAATTTGTAACTCTGAGAGGCACTAAAGAATGTACAGATCCACGGGCTTGTATAAAACAAACTTTCAGTAAGATCAAAGGCAAAGATTCTATGCCATCATGGCCAAAGGAAAAGATTTGATGAAAGGACAGAATTCTATGACATCATGAAGGAAAACATTCTATGGCACATTCTATGTAAATTTTGTGAGGAGTGCGATAGGAAGAGAGTGTGGGAAAGATTTTCCAAATTTCTTCTGTTTTCTGTGATCATTTTCTTTTCTCTCATTTCTGGTTGTGTTTTCATTTAGGTTCCTCGATCAAAGTTTTCATTAACACCTTTCAATCTTGAGTGTCACTTAGTGACATCTATAACACTGCCGTCCGATGGGTATTTATTGATATGATAATATATGTCGTCAGATTTTGGCATGAGCAACCAAAATCTCCACTACCACTCTTCTACCAACTGTATCAGTATTAGTAATAAATAGTAGTAGATGAAATTATTTTTGTACCTTAACATATTTACTTTTATATTAGTTTCTCTCCTTTGGTTTTGGTTTGTTTTTATCATTTTGCATTGTCTGTAAAACCTTCATTTCTCCACGGGGAATAACGTAAAATAGTCCTGCCTTATCTCTAATTCAAGATTCAATTTGATTCAGTACATCTAATGACAACTAACTGGGGTCTTTTTTATTTTCAATAGATCACTCTTTTATACATGTCTCATAAAAAAGTCCAGCATTTAGAGCATAAACACTCAAATATGTTAAGGTTGACTCTTTGGGCTATAGTTGTGTTGTACAACTATTTAACGCTGTACCAGTTGGCCCAGCATCACAAGTGCTAAACGGTTAGCCTGTTCCAAGACAAACAGAAAACTTACAGCAATAAAAATGACAACACAACTACAGCGGTAAAAATGTTTTAATTGCTTGCCTAGGTAAAAAAAGGGTTTAAAATTTAAAAAATAAAATACTAACATACATACAGACACATTTGACACATTGAAATTGGCCGTTAGCACGTTAACTTAGCCCGTAGTTAGCCCCCCACTCCACCGTATGCTAACGACCACGTTATCTCCACTGGCCTCGTTTTATTTCGGCGTCAGTTCAAATTGTGGACAACAGCAAATTGATGCAAAATACAAGCAATGTTGGGAAAAACCACTTTTTCAATATTTCTAATGACAAATCTCGACAGCACACGTCGGCTACCACCTCAGACGTTGGGGTTTGCGTATTGCCGAAAGAAACGCAAAAAAGAAATCATTTACATAATACTTACATCATTGTGTAGTAAAGCCACAAGTAGCACTGTTAATAGGTTCCAGCTAGACCATTATGTACCTCAGAAGGAAAATACGATAAAGAATCAACCGCAATGATTAAACTCACGTGACACAAACATATTGATTATACAATGTGGATGAGGCCTTAAAAAAACCCTTTACACACAGTTATGGGAGCATGTTGGTCAATTCTTGTGTGTTGTTTTCGCGCACGTACAGACGCACGTGCGACTACATGCGCGCACATGGAGTAACGTTACATCCATACGTAGTTCCGGGCATGCTCACGCACATACAAAAGAAACGATGGATGAAACAGGGCGATGACGTCATGGGATGTCTTCCTTTGATGATGTCCTCAATTGTTTTCCTTTGATGATGATGTCATGAAATTTTTTCCCTTTGATCATGATGGCATAGAATCTTTGCCTTTGGATCTTATTGAAAGTTTGTTTTATTACAAACCTAGGTGGGTCCGTAGATTCTGTTAGACTTTCAAACTGAAAGAAAGCGAGACAAGCAAACACGGGGTCTTACGAGGTGGTAGGGTGTCAGTCACAAAAGCGGGAAACATATAAGTGGTCAAAATCAATATTGCATGTATTATGATGATGGAAATGTTCCTGTTTTCCCTGATGAAAATGAAAGGCTTACAGGACCTGGGCGTGTTCAGGTTGGTATGGCCGTAAGCAATGTCAAACATCACAAAAGCAGCATATAAAAAGTGGTCAAAATTGATCATTGCATGTATTTTGATGATGTAAATGTTACCAGTTCCTGATGAAAATGGTAAAAAAAATTCAAAGCGCCCTCTCTGAGGAAGATTGCACTTTCAGGCAATTTCCCAGAGTGCCCCCTACTGAGATATTCAGCTCTTTTGCTGTTTTGTTGGTTGCCATTGATGCTTGTTATTCGGGAAATGTTTTGAAAAAACTTTGGACGAAAATCAATGAACCATGCTCTATTCAAGTGTGTTCGTTGTCTTGCTTGCAGTCAATTTGTAACTCTGACAAGCACTAAAGAATGTACAGATCCCAGAGGTTGTAAAAAAACAAACTTTCAGTAAGTCAAAGGCAAAGATTCTATGCCATCATGGCCAAAGGAAAGATTTGATGAAAGGAAGAATTTCTATGACATCATGAATAAAAACATTCTATGGCACATTTCTATGTAAATTTTGTGAGGAGGGGGCGATAGGAAGAGAGAGTGTGGGAAAGATTTTCCAAATTTTTTTCTGTTTTCTGTGATCATTTTCTTTTCTCTCACTCTGGTTGTGTTTTCATTTAGGTTCCTCGATCAAAGTTTTCATTAACACCTTTCAATCTTGAGTGTCACATAGTGAGATCTATAACACTGCCGTCCGATGGTACTATTGATATGATAATATATGTCGTCAGATTTTGGCATGAGCAACCAAATCCCCACTACCATTTTTCTACCAACTGTAACCGTATTAGTAATAAATAGTAGTAGATGTAATTTTTTTTTGTACCTTTAACATATTTACTTTTATATAGTTCTCTCTTTGGTTTTGGTTTGTTTTATCATTTTGCATTTTCTGTAAAACCCTTTCTTTTTCTCCACGGGGAATAAGGTAAAATAGTCCTGCCTTATCTCTAATTCAAGATTCAAGTGATTCAGTACATCTAATGACAACTAATGGGGTCTTTTTTATTTTCATAGATCACTCTTTTTATACATGTCTCAAAAAAAGTCCAGGCATTAGAGCATAAACACTCAAATATGTTAAGGTTGACTCTTCGGCTATAGTTGTAGTTGTACAACTATTTAACGCTGTACCAGTTGGCAGCATCACAACGTGCTAAACCGGTTAGCCTGTTCCAAGACAAACAGAAAATTACAGCAAAAAAAATGACAACACAACTAAAAGGGGTTTAAAACTGTTCTTAATTGCTTGCCTAGGTAAACAAAGGTTAAATAAAAATAAAATACTAACATACTTTACAGACACATTCTGACAATTAAAATTTGGGCCCGTTAGCACGTTAACTTAGCCCCGTAGTCAGCTCCCCACTCCACCGTATGCTAACGACCACGTTATCTCACTGGCCTCGTTTTTTTTCGGCGTCAGTTAAAAATTGTGGACAACAGCAAAATTGATGCAAAATACAAGCAATGTTAGGAAACACTTGTCAATATTTCTAATGCAAATCTCGACAGCACACGTGGGGTACCCCTCAGACGTTGGGGTTTGCTGTATTGCCCGAAAGAAACGCAAAAAAAAAGAATCATTTACATAATACTTACATCATTGTGTAGTAAAGCCACAAGTAGCGCTGTTAAAATGGGTTTCCCAGCTGACCATTATGTACCTCAGAAGGAATAAGATAAAGAATCAGCCGCACATGATTAAATACACGTGACACAAAACATATTGATTATACAATGTGGATGAGGCTTAAACAAACCTTTAACCCCAGTTATGGGAGCATGTTGGTCTAATTCTTGTGTGTTGTTTTCGCGCACGTACAGACGCAGTGCGACTACATGCGCGCACATGGAGTACGTTACATCCATACGTAGTTCCTTTGCATGCTCACGCACATACAAAAGAAACGATGGATGAAACAGGGCGATGACGTCATGGGATGTCTTCCTTTGATGATGTCCTCAATTGTTTTCCTTTGATGATGATGTCATGAAATATTTTCCTTTGATCATGATGGCATGGGAATCTTTCCCTTTGATCTTATTGAAAGTTTGTTTTATACAAGCCTCTGTGGATTGTACATTCTTTAGTGCTTCTCAGAGATACAAATTTGACTGCAAGCAAGACAACGAACACACTTGAATAGAGCATGGTTCTTTGATTTTTTCCAAAGTTTTACAAAACATTTCCCGAAGTGGTCAAAATGATCATTGCATGTTATTTTGATGATGTAAATGTTACCATGTCTCCTGATGAAAATGAAAGCTTACAGCACCTGGTACTCCCAGGCGGTCTCCCATCCAAGTACAAACCAGGCCCGACACTGCTTGGTTTCCCGAGATCAAACGAGATCAGGCGTGTTCAGGGTGGTATGGCCGTAAGCAACATTAACTGTCCCCAAACGCAGTATATATAAGTGGTCAAAATCACCATTGCATGTTTTTTGGGATGATGTAAATGTTACCATGTCTCCTGATAAAAATGAAAGGTTACAGACCTAGTTTTCCCCAGGCGGTCCCCCACCCAAGTACTAACCGGGCCCCGACGGTGCTTAGTTCCCGAGATG
>NC_061792.1:64933-71800 GCF_022458985.1 Mugil cephalus | reverse complement strand
CCAACCTGAACAAGCCCGATTTTTCTACCATTAATTTCGTCCTGATCTCCGGAAGCGTAGCATGGTAGGGCCTGGTTAGTTCTTGATGGAGACCGCCTGGGAATACCAGGTGCTATAAAGCTTTTCATTCTCATCAGAGACATGGAACATTTACATCATCAAAAATTCATCAATGATCATTTTGATCACTTAATATATTACTGCTTTATTAGTGACATTGACGTTGCTTACCGGCCTTAACCAACCTGAACAAGTCCGATCTCGTCGTGGATCTTGGAAGCTAAGCCATGTCGGCGCCTGGTTAGTACTGGATGGAGACCAAGAACCGCCTCGAATACCAGGTTGCTGTAAGCTTTTTCTTTTTCATCAGGAGACATGGTACAATTACATCATCAAAAAACATGCAAAGAGATTTTGACCACTTATATTGTACTTGCGTTTTGACAGTCACCATTGCTTATGGACCATACACCCAAACACGAGCCTGATCTCGACTGATTGCTCGGAAGCTAAGCAGTGGTAGGGCCCTGTTAGTTACTTGATGGGAGACCGCCTGGGATACCAGTGCTGTAAGCTTTTCATTCTCATCATGAGACATGGTAACATTTACCATCATCAAAATACATGCAATGATCACCATGACCACTTATATATACCTAGCTTTTTAGTGACATTTGAACATTGCTCCACGGCATCCTACCTTATCAGCGCCCGATCTCATCTGATCTCGGGAAACTAAGCGCGGTCGGGCCTGTTTTTAGTACTTTCTGGAAACCGCCTAGGAATACTAGGTGACTGTAAAGCCTTTCATTTTCATCAGGAGACAGGTTAACATTTTAACTTAATCAAAATACAGGCATGATCATTTTTGATCACATATATATACTGCGTATTGTGACCATTTTTTACCATTGCTTTACTGGAGCCATCATCCACACCCTGAACACGGCTGATCTGCATCTGATCTCGGAACTAAGGGCCTGGTTAGTACTTGATGGGAAACCGAGCCTGGAAAACAGGTGCGTAACTTTTTCATTCTCATCAGGAGACATGGTAAAATTTAACATCATCAAATTCCATGCAATGATCATTTTTTGATCAACTTATATCACACGCGTTTGTGACAGTCACCTTTGCTTGCAGCCATAAACAGTTGCAAACATATTCAAAAATTCGCGTTGCAACACTACTCCAACAGTCGAACATTATTCACGCTAATCAATGTTACAAGTTTACATTTCCTGGGAACATATACAAGAACATCTCCTGAAAGATAACTAAATTACCGCGCCTGATCTCATTTGAGTCACCAAAAGTTTAAAGTGTCGGCCTGGTTAGTACTTGGATGGAGAGACCGCCTGTGAAATAATAGATGACTCGTAAGCTTTCCATTTTTTAATCGGACCACATGGTCTAACAATTTTACACTCATCAAAAATACATGCAATGAATGACTTTTTTGACCACTTATATATGCTGGCTTTGTGACAGCCCCCATTCTTACGGCGCATAACATCCTGACACACGCCGATCTCGTCTAGATCTCTCGGAAGCTAAGCAGTGTAGGGCCTGGTTAGTACTTGGATGGAGACGCCTGGGAAATACTAGGTGCTGTAAGCCTTGTCATTTTCAATCAGGAGACATGTAACATTTACATCATCAAAATACATGCGCAATGTATTTTGACCACTTATATGATACTTCGTTTTTGACAGTTTTACCATTGCTTACGCACATACCACCCTGATCAGTCGCCTGATTTACGTCTGATCTTGGAAGCTAAGCACGTCGGAGCCTGGTTAGTACTATGGATGGAGCAAAGACCGCCTGGGAATACCAGGTGCTCAAAGCTTTTCATTCCCCATCATGGAAGACATGGTAAAACATTTTTACATCATCAAAATACATGCAATGATCATTTGATCACTTATATATAAACTGCTTTAGTGACATTTGACGTTGCTTACGGCCATACTCAACTGAACAAGTCAGATCTCGTCTATCTCGGAAGCTAAACATGCTCGGGCCTGGTTAGTACTTGGGGAGACCGTGCCCTGGGAAATAACCAGGTGATGTAAAACTTTTCATTTTCATCAGGAGACATGTAACATTTACATCACAAAATACATGCAATATGAATTTTGACACTATATATACTGCGTTTGTGAACAGTCACCATTGGCTGTACACGGCCATACTCACCCCTGAGAACAAGCCTAAACTCGTCCTGATCTCGCAAGCTATGCTGGACGGGCCTGTTAGTACTTGGATGGAGACCGCCTGGGTGTACCAGTGCTGTAAGCCTTTTCATTTCATCAGAGAACATGGTAAACTTTTACAATCCAACAAAATACATGCAAATATGAATTTGACCACTTATATATACTGCGATTGTGACAGTCAACGTCTGCTTACGCCATACCACCCTGAACACAGCCTGATCTCGTCTGATCTCAGAAGTCTATGCAGCGTCGGCTTGCTTAGTACTTGGATGGGAGATCTCCTGGGAATACAGGTGCTGTAAGCTTTTCAATTTCATCAGGAGACATGGTAACATTTACATCATCAAAATACATGAAAATGATGATTTTGGAGTCACTTATAAATGCTGCGTTTTGTGACAGTTACCATGCTTACGCACTTTTTAATAACCAACCTGAACAATCGCGATCTCGTCTGATCTCGTAAGCTAAGCATGGACATTGTTCCTGGTATACCGTCTTTTTCCTCGCATTTTGTCTGTGTTTCCTCTTCGTCAGTGTACACAAACTTTATTCTTCTAAGTAACCTCGCGTTAGTTATTTTTCGTATTTAGCTATTTATTCAACTTTTCTCTCCTGTTAGTACTTGGGTGGGAGACCGCCTGTGATACCAGGTGCTGTAAGCTTTTCAACATTTTCATCAGGAGACATGGTAACATTTTACATCATCAAAATCCATGCAATGATCATTTTGAACCACTTATATATACTTCTTTTGTGACTTGACAAATGGTTAAGGGCATAATAACCACACTGAACACACCCAGTGTCATCTGATCTCGGAAGTTATAGCAGGGGTCGGGCGTGGTTAGTACTTGAATGGAGAAACCCGCCTGGGAATACAGGTGCTGTAATGGCCTTTCATTTTTCATCAGGAGACGATGGTAACATTTACATCATCAAAATACATGCAAATGATCATTTTGACCACTTATATAAACTGCGTATTGTGACAATTACCATTGTTTTACGGTCATACCACCCTGAACACGTCTGATCTCATCTGCTCTTCAGGAAGCTAAGGGCTGGCGTAGTACTTGGGATGGGAGACCGCCTGGAATACCGTGCTGTAAGCTTTTTCATTATCATCAGGAGCCATGGTAACATTTACATCATCAAATACATGCAATGATGATATTGACCACTTATATATACTGCGTTTGTGACAGTTAACGTGCTTACGGCCATACCACCCTGAAAACGCCTGATCTCAATTTGAACTCCGAATTCTAAGTCCGAGTCGGGCCTGTGTTAGTACTTGATGGGAGACCGCCTGTAAATACTAGATGCAGTACAGCCTTTCTTATTTCATCAAGGAGACATGGTAACATTTACATTCATCCAAAATACATGCAATGATTGAATTTGACCACTTATATATACTGCGTTTGTGACAGTCACACATTGCTATACGGCCATAACATCCTGAACACGCCGATTCTCGTCTGATCTCGGAAGCTAAACAGTGTAGGGCCTGGTTATATTTTGGATGGGAGACCGCCTGGGAATACAGTGCAGTAACCTTTTCATTCTCATCAGGAGACATGGTAACTTTTACATCATCAAATACATGCAATGGATGATTTTGACCACTTATATATACTGCTTTAGTAACATTTGACCATTGCTTACGGCCAAACCAAACTGAGCACGCCCAATAACGTCTGATCTCGGAAGCTAAGCCCGGTCGGTGCCTGGTTAGTACTCTGGATGGGAGACCGCCTGGGTATACCTAGGTGCTGTATAGCTTTCTTTTTCATCATGAGACCATGGTAACATTTACATCACAAAATACATGCCAATGATGATTTTGACCACTTATTATACTGCGATTGTGAACAGTTAAATGTTGCATACACGGCCATACCACCCTGAACACGCCTCCACTCCGGTCAGAATCTCGGAGCTAAGCAGTGTAAGGGCCTGGTTATACATTGGCTGGAGGACCCGCCTGGAATACCAGGTGCTGTATAGCTTTTCATTTCATCCAGAGAGAACAATTGGTAACATTCATACAATCATCAAAAATACATCTAAATGCATCCTTTCTTTGATCACTTCTTTGTATACTGCGTTTTGACATTTGACCATTGTATTACGGCCATACCACCCCTGAACCAAGCCGATCTCAGTCTGATCATCGGAAGCTAAGCATGTCGGGCCTGGTTAGTACTTGGATGGGAGATGGCCTTGGAATACCAGGTGCTGTAAGCTTTTCATTCTCATCAGGAGACATGGTAACATTTACATCATCAAAAAACATGCAATGATAATTTTGACCACTTATATATAGTGCTTTAGTGACATTGGAGATTGCTTACGGCCATACCAACCTGAACAAGCCTGATCTCGTCTGATCTCGGAAGCTAAGCACGGTCGGGCCTGGTTAGTACTTGGATGGGAGACCCCCTGGGAATACCAGGTGCTGTAAGCTTTTCATTTTCATCAGGAGACATGGTAACATTTACATCATCAAAATACATGCAATGATGATTTTGACCACTTATATATACTGCGTTTGTGACAGTTAATTTCGCTTACGACCATACCACCCTGAACACGTCTGATCTCGTCTGATCTCGGAAGCTAAGTATTGTAGGGTCTGGTTAGTACTTGGATGGGAGACCGTCTGGGAATACCAGGTGCTGTAAGCTTTTCATTTTCATCAGGAGACATGGTAACATTTACATCATCAAAATACATGCAATGATCATTTTGACCACTTATATATACTGCTTTAGTGATGTTTGACATTGCTTACGGCCATACCAACCTGAACACGCCCAGGTCCTGTAAGCCTTTCATTTTCATCAGGGGACACAGGAACATTTCCATCATCATAATACATGCAATATTGATTTTGACCACTTATATGTACCGCTTTTGTGACTGACACCATACCACCTCGTAAGACGCCCGTGTTTGCTTGTCTCGCTTGCTTTCAGTTTGAAAGTCTAACAGAATCTACGGACCCACCTAGGTTTGTATAAAACAAACTTTCAATAAGATCAAAGGCAAATATTCTATGCCATCATGATCAAAGGAAAACATTTCATGACATCATCATCAAAGGAAAACAATTGAGGACATCATCAAAGGAAGACATCCCATGACGTCATCGCCCTGTTTCATCCATGTGCGTGAGCATGCACGGAACTACGTATGGATGTAACGTTACTCCATGTGCGCGCATGTAGGCGCACGTGCGTCTGTACGTGCGCGAAAACAACACACAAGAATTAGACCAACATGCTCCCATAACTGTGTGTAAAGGTTTGTTTAAGCCTCATCCACATTGTATAATCAATATGTTTGTGTCACGTGTAGTTTAATCATGTGCGGCTGATTCTTTATCGTATTTCCTTCTGAGGTACATAATGGTCTAGCTGGAACCTATTAACAGCGCTACTTGTGGCTTTACTACACAATGATGTAAGTATTATGTAAATTAGTTCTATTTTGCGTTTCTTTCGGGCAATACAGCAAACCCCAACGTCTGAGGTGGTAGCCGACGTGTGCTGTCGAGATTTGTCATTAGAAATATTGACAAGTGGTTTCCTAACATTGCTTGTATTTTGCATCAATTTGCTGTTGTCCACAATTTGAACTGACGCCGAAATAAAACGTGGCCAGTGGAGATAACGTGGTCGTTAGCATACGGTGGAGTGGGGAGCTAACTACGGGGCTAAGTTAACGTGCTAACGGCCAATTTCAATGTGTCAGAATGTGTCTGTATGTATGTTAGTATTTTATTTTTATTTAACCTTTGTTTACCTAGCAAGCAATTAAGAACAGTTTTACCGGCAGTAGTTGTGTTGTCATTTTTATTGCTGTAAGTTTTCTGTTTGTCTTGGAACAGGCTAACCGGTTTAGCCCGTTGTGATGCTGCGAACTGGTACAGCGTTAAATAGTTGTACAACTACAACTATAGCCGAAGAGTCAACCTTAACATATTTGAGTTTTTATGCTCAAATGCTGGACTTTTTATGAGACATGTATAAAAGAGTGATCTATGAAAATAAAAAAGACCCCAGTTAGTTGTCATTAGATGTACTGAATCACTTGAATCTTGAATTAGAGATAAGGCAGGACTATTTTACGTTATTCCCCGTGGAGAAATGAAGGTTTTACAGACAATGCAAAATGATAAAACAAACCAAAACCAAAGGAGAGAAACTATATAAAAGTAAATATGTTAAAGGTACAAAAATAATTACATCTACTACTATTTATTACTAATACTGATACAGTTGGTAGAAGAGTGGTAGTGGTGATTTTGGTTGCTCATGCCAAAATCTGACGACATATATTATCATATCAATAGTACCATCGGACGGCAGTGTTATAGATCTCACTATGTGACACTCAAGATTGAAAGGTGTTAATGAAAACTTTGATCGAGGAACCTAAATGAAAACACAACCAGAGTAAGAGAAAAGAAAATTATCACAGAAAACAGAAGAAATTTGGAAAATCTTTCCCACACTCTCTCTTCCTAGCTCACTCCTCACAAAATTTACATAGAATGTGCCATAGAATGTTTTCCTTCATGATGTCATAGAATTCTGTCCTTTCATCAAATCTTTTCCTTTGGCCATGATGGCAT
>NC_061792.1:37433-59933 GCF_022458985.1 Mugil cephalus | reverse complement strand
GTCACCATTGCTTATGGCCATACCACCCAGAACAACCCCCGATCTCGTCTGATCTCGGAAGCTAAGCAGGGGTAGGGCCTGGTTAGTACTTGGCTTGGAGACCGCCTGGAATACCAGGTCTGTAAGCTTTTCATTTTCATCAGGAGACATGGAAAACATTTACATCATCAAAATACATGCAATGATCATTTTTACCCATATAAATACTGCTTTATTTTACATTTGACGTTGATTAGGGCCCTTTACCAACCCTGAACACCGCCCTGATCTTGTCTATCTCGGAAGCTATGCAGGGTCGGCCCTGGTTAGTACTTGGATGGGAAAACCGCCTGGAAATACCAGGTGCTGTAAGCTTTTCATTTTCATCAGGAGACATGGTAACATTTACATCATCAAAATACATGCAATGATCATTTTGACCACTTATATATACTGCGTTTGTGACAGTTACCATTGCTTACGGCCATACCACCCTGAACACGCCTCATCTCATCTGATCTCGGAAGCTTTGGGCCTGGTTAGTACTTGGATGGGAGACCGCCTGGGAATACCAGGTGCTGTAAGCCTTTCATTTTGATCAGGAGACATGGTAACATTTACATCATCAAAATACATGCAATGATCATTTTGACCACTTATATATACTGCGTTTGTGACAGTCACCATTGCTTACGGCCATACCAACCTGAACACGCCTCATCTCATCTGATCTCGGAAGCTTTGGGCCTGGTTAGTACTTGGATGGGAGACCGCCTGGGAATACCAGGTGCTGTAAGCTTTTCATTTTCATCAGGAGACATGGTAACATTTACATCAACAAAATACATGCAATGATGAGTTTGACCACTTATATATACTGCGTTTGTGACATTTTAACGTTTCTTACGGCCATACCACCCTAAACACGTCTGATCTCGGAAGCTATGCAGAGTCGGGCCGGGTTCGTACTTGGATGGGAGACCGCCTGGGAATACCGGGTTTGCTGTAAGCCTTTTATTTTGATCAGGAACATGGTAACATTTACATCATCAAAATACATGCAATGACATTTTGAGCACTTATATATACTGCTTTAGTGACATTTGACATTGCTTACGGCCATACTAACCTGAACACGCCCGATCTTATCTGATCTGGGAATCCAAGCAGTGTCGGGCCTGGTTAGTACTTGGCTTGGAGACCGCCGGGAATACCAGGGGGCTTTAAGCTTTCTTTTTTCATCAGGAGACATGGTAACATTTACATCATCAAAATACATGCAATGAATCATTTTTTACCACTTACATATACTGCTTTAGTTACATTTGACGTTGATTACGGCCATACCACCCTGAACACGCCTGATCTTGTCTGATCTCGGAAGCTATGCACGGTCGGGCCTGGTTAGTACTTGGATTGGAGACCGCCTGGAAATACCAGGTGCTGTAAGCTTTTCATTTTCATCAGGAGACATGGTAACATTTACATCATCAAAATACATGCAATGATCATTTTGACCACTTATTTATACTGCTTTAGTGACATTTGATATTGCTTACGGCCATACCAACCTGAACACACCCCATATCGTCTGATCTCCGAAACTAAGCACGGTCGGGCCTGGTTAGTACTTGGATGGGAGACCGCCTGGGAATACTAGTTGCTGTAAGCCTTTCATTTCATCGGGAGACATGGTAACATTTACATCATCAAAATACATGCAATGATGATTTTGACCACTTATATATACTGCGTTTCTGACAGTCACCATTGCTTACGGCCATACCACCCTGAACACGCCTGATCTCGGAAGCTAAGCAGTGTAGGGCCTGGTTAGTACTTGGATGGGAGACCGCCTGAGAATACCAGGTGCTGTAAGCCTTTCATTCTCATCAGGAGACATGGTAACATTTACATCATCAAAATATATGCAATGAAAATTTTGACCACTTATATATACTGTTTTAAAGTGACATTTGACATTGCTTACGGCCATACCAACCTGAACACGCCTGATCTCGTCTGATCTCGGAAGCTAAGCACGGTCGGGCCTGGTTATACTTGGATGGGAGACCGCCGGGGAAATACTAGGTGCTGTAAAGCCTTTCATTTTCATCGGGAGACATGGTAACATTTACATCCCCAAATACATGCAATGATGATTTTGACCACTTATATATACTGCGTTGTGACTGTTACCATTGCTTACGGCCATACCACCCTGAACACGCCTGATCTCGGAAACTAACAGTGTCGGCCCGGGTTATTTACTTGGAGGGGAGACCGCCTGGGAATACCAGGGCTGTAAGCTTTTCATTCTCATCGGGAAAAGGTAACATTTTACATCATCAAAATAAATGCAATGATGATTTTGACCACTTATATATACTGCTTTAGTGACATTTGATATTGCTTACGGCCATACCAACCTGAACACACCCCATATCGTCTGATCTCCGAAACTAAGCACGGTCGGGCCTGGTTAGTACTTGGATGGGAGACCGCCTGGGAATACTAGTTGCTGTAAGCCTTTCATTTTCATCAGGAGACATGGTAACATTTACATCATCAAAATACATGCAATGAGATTTTGACCACTTAAATATACTGCGTTTCTGACAGTCACCATTGCTTACGGCCATACCACCCGAACACGCCTGATCTCGAAGCTAACAGTGTGGGGCCGGGTTTTAGTACTTGGATGGGAGACCGCCTGAGAATACCAGGTGCTGTAACCCTTTTCCCTTTTCTCATCAGGAGACATGGTAACATTACATCATCAAAAAAATATGCAATGATGATTTTGACCACTTATATATACTGCTTTATGTGACATTTGACATTGCTTACGGCCATACCAACCTGAAACACGCCTGATCTCGTCTGATCTCGGAAGCTCAGCACGGTCGGGCCGGATAGTACTGGATGGGAGACCCCCTGGGAATACTAGGTGCGTAAGCCTTTCTTTTTCATCAGGAGACATGGTAACATTTACTTTCACCAAAATACATGCAATGATGATTTTGACCACTTATATATACTGCTTTGTGACTGTTACCATTGTTACGGCCATACCACCCTAAAACAGGGCCTGATCTCGGAAACTAAGCATGTGGGGCCCGGTTAGTACTTGGATGGGAGACCGCCTGGGAATACCAGGTGCTGTAAGCTTTTCATTCTCATCAGAGACATGTAACATTTACATCATCAAAATAAATGCAATGATGATTTTGACCACTTATATATACTGCTTTAGTGACATTTGACATTGCTTCCCGGCCCATACCAAACCTGAACACAAAGCCCGAATCCCCGTCTGATCTCGGAAGCAATGCACGGTCGGGCCGGTTAGTACTTGGATGGGAGACCGCCTGGGAATACTAGGTGCTGTAAGCCTTTCATTTTCATCAGGAGACATGGTAACATTACATCATCAAAATACATGCAATGATGATTTTTGACCACTTAATATATACTGCTTTTTGTGACAGTTACCATTGCTTAGGGCCAAAACCCACCCTGAACACGCCTGATCTCATCTGAACTCGGAAGCTAAGCACGGTCGGGCGTGGTTAGTACTTGCATTGGAGACCGCCTGGGAATACCAGGTGCTCCTAAGCTTTCATTCTCATCAGGAGACATGGTAAAATTTACATCATCAAAATACATGCAATGATCTTTTTGATCACTTAATATACTGCTTTAGTGACATTTGACGTTTCTTACGGCCATACCAACCTGAACAAGCCCGATCTTGTCTGATCTCGGAAGCTAAACATGGTCGGAGCCTGGGTTAGTACTTGGATGGGAGACCGCCTGGGAAATACCAGGTGCTGTAAGCTTTTCATTTTCATCAGGAGACATGGTAACATTTACATCATCAAAATACATGCAATGATGATTTTGACCACTTATATATACTGCGTTTGTGACTGTTACCTTTGCTTATGGCCATACCACCCTGAACACGCCTTATCTCGGAAACTAAGCAGTGTCGGGCCCGGTTAGTACTTGGATGGGAGACCGCCTTGGAATACCAGGTGCTGTAAGCTTTTAAATTCTCATCAGGAGACATGGTAACATTTACATCATCAAAATAAATGCCATGATGATTTTGACCACTCAAAATATACGCTTTAGTGACATTTGACATTGCTTACGGGCATACCAACCTGAACACGGCCCGATCTCGTCTGATCTCGGAAGCAATGAAACCGGTCGGGCCTGGTTAGTACTTGGATGGAAAACCGCCTGGGAATACTAGGTGTGTAAGCCTTTCATTTTCATCAGGAGACATGGTAACATTTACATCATAAAAATACATGCAATGATGATTTTGACCACTTATATATACTGGCGTTTGTGCCCGTTACCATTGCTTACGGCCATACCACCCTGAACCCCGCCTGATCTCATCTGAACTCGGAAGCTAAGCACGGTCGGGCGTGGTTAGTACTTGCATTGGAGACCGCCTGGGAATACCAGGTGCTCTAACTTTTCATTCTCATCGGGAGACATGGTAACATTTACATCATCAAAATACATGCAATGATCATTTTGATCACTTATATATACTGCTTTAGTGACATTTGACGTTTCTTACGGCCCCATACCAACCTGAACAAGCCCGATCTTGTCTGATCTCGGAAAGCTAAACATGGTCGGGCCTGGTTAGTACTTGGAGGGGAAAGACCGCCTGGGAATACCGGTGCTGTAAGCTTTTAAATTTTCATCGGGAAAACATGGTAACATTTACATCATCAATACATGCAATGATGTTTTTGACCACTTATATATACTGCGTTTGTGACAGTCACCATTGCTTACGTCCATAACCAATGCTGAACACTTCTGATCTCGAAAGCTAAGCAGTGTAGGGCCTGGTTAGTACTTGGATGGAGACCGCAAGGGAAAAACCAGGTGCTGTAAGCTTTTCATTCTCATCAAGAGACTGGTAACATTTACATCACAAAAACAGCAATGATCATTTTGACCACTTATATATACTGCTTTAGTGAAATTTGACGTTTTTTACGGCCCATACCAACCTCAACATTCCCGATCTCGTCTGATCTCGGAAGCAAAGCATGGTAGGGCCTGGTTAGTACTTGGATGGGAGAACCGCCTAGGAATACCCGTGCTGTAAGCTTTTCATTTTCATCGGGAGACATGGTAACATTTACATCATCAAAATACATCAATGATGATTTTGAGAAACTTATATATACTGATTTAGTGACATTTTACATTGCATTACGGCCATACCTACCTGAATACGCCTGATCTCGTCTGATCTCGGAAGCTAACACGGTCGGGAGCCTGGTTAGTAACTTGGATGGGAGACCGCCTGGGAATACTACTGCTGTAAGCCTTTCTTCTCATCAGAGACATGGTAAACATTTACATCATCAAAATACTTTGCAATGATGATTTTGACCACTTATATATACTGCGTTGTGACAGTTACCGTTGCTTACGGCCATACCAACCTGAACAATCCCGACTCGTCTGATCTCGGAAGCTAAGCACGGCCCGCCCCTGGTTAGTACTTGGATTGGAGACCGCCTGGAACACCAGTGCTGTTAAGCTTTTCTTTTTCATCAGGAGACAGGGTAACTTTTACATCATAAAAATACATGCAATGATGATTTTGACCACTTATATATATTGCTTTAGTGACAGTAACCCCCCGCTTACGGCCATACCACCTGAACACCTTGATCTCATCTGATCTCGGAAGCTAAGGGCCTGGTTAGTACTTGGATGGGAGACCCCGGGAATACCAGGTGCTGTAAGCTTTTCATTTTCATCAGGAGAAAAGGTAACATTTACATCATCAAAATACATGCAATGATGATTTTGAGCACTTATATATACTGCGTTTGTGACAGTCACCATTGCTTATGGCCATACCACCCCAGAACACGCCTGATCTCGTCTGATCTCGGAAGCTAAGCAGTGTAGGGCCTGCTAGTACTTCGATGGGAGACCGCCTGGAATACCAAGTGCTGTAAGCTTTTCATTCTCATCAGGAGACATGGTAACATTTACATCATCAAAATACATGCAATGAACATTTTTGACCACTTATATATACGCTTTATGACATTGACATTGCTTAGGGCCCATACCAACATGAACACCGCCCATCTCGTCTGATCTCGGAAACTAAGCACGGTCGGGCCTGGTTAGTACTTGGATCGGAGACCGCCTGGGAATGCTAGGTGCTGTAAGCCTTTTTTTTTCATCAGGAACATGGTAACATTTACATCATCAAAATACAGCAATGATGATTTTAAACGACTTATATATACTGGCGTTTGTGACAGTTAACGTTGCTTACGGCCATACCATCCTGAACACGCCTGAGTTTCAGTTGAAAGTCTAACAGAATCTACGGACCCACCTAGGTTTGTATAAAACAAACTTTCAATAAGATCAAAGGCAAAGATTCTATGCCATCATGATAAAAGGGAAAACATTTCATGACATCATCATAAAAGGGAAAACAATTGGGGAAACATCATCAAAGGAAGACATCCCATGACGTCATCGCCCCTGTTTCATCCATCGTTTCTTTTGTATGTGCGTGAGCATGTACGAACTACTACGGATGTAACGTTACTCCATGTGCGCGCATGTAAGTCGCACGGCGTCTGTACGTGCGCGAAAACAACACACAAGAATTAGACCAACATGCTCCCATAACTGTGTGTAAAGGTTTTGTTTAAGCCTCATCCACATTGTATAATCAATATTTTGTGTCACGTGTAGTTTAAATCATGTGCGGCTGATTCTTTATCGTATTTCCCTCTGAGGTACATAATAGTCTAGCTGGAACCTATTAACAGCGCTACTTGTGGCTTTACTACACAATGATGTAAGTAGATAGAAATTAGTTCTTTTTTGCGTTTCTTTCGGGCAATACAGCAAACCCCAACGTCTGGTGGTAGCCGACGTGTGCTGTCGAGATTTGTCATTAGAAATATTGACAAGTGGTTTCCTAACATTGCTTGTATTTTGCATCAATTTGCTGTTTGTCCACAATTTGAATTGACGCCAAAATAAAACGAGGCCAGGGGAGATGACGTGGTCGTTAGCATACGGGGAGTGGGAGCTAACTACGGGCTAAGTTAACGTGTTTAACGGCCAATTTCAATGTGTCAGAAATTTTGAAAATCTTTCCCACACTTTCTCTTCCTAGCGCACTCCTCACAAAATTTACATAGAATGTGGCCATAAAATGTTTTCCTTCATGATGTCATAGAATTCTGTCCTTTGATAAATTTCATCAAATCTTTTCCTTTGGCCATGAGGCATCGAATCTTTGCCTTTGATCTTACTGAAAGTTTTTTTAAATACAAGCCTCTGTGGATCTGTACATCTTTAGTGCTTCTCACAGTTACAAATTGACTGCAAGCAAGACAAGGAACACACTTGAATAGAGCATGGTTCATTGATTTCGTCCAAAGTTTTACAAAACATTTCCCGAATAACAATCACCCAATGGAAACCCCAAAAAAAACAGCAAAAGAGCTGAATATCTCAGTGGGGAGCACTCTGGGAAATTGCCTGAAAGTGCAATCTTTCCTCATAGAGGGCGGCTTTGAATTTGTTACCATTTTCATCAGGAGACATGGTCACATTTACATCATCAAAATACATGCAATGATCATTTTGACCACTTATATATGCTGCTTTAGTGATGTTTGACATTGCTTACGGCCATACCAACCTGAAAAACGCCCAGGTCCTGAAAGCCTTTCATTTTCATCAGGGGACACAGGAACATTTCCATCATCATAATACATGCAATATTGATTTGACCACTTATATGTACCCGTTTTTTGTGACTGACACCATACCACCTCGTAAGACGCCCGTGTTGCTTGTCTCGTTTGGGCTTTCAGTTTGAAAGTCTAACGAATCTACGGACCCACCTAGGTTTGTAATAAAACAAACTTTCAATAAGATCAAAGGCAAAGATTCTATGCCATCATGATCAAAGGAAAACATTTCATAACATCATCATCAAAGGAAAACAATTGAGGACATCATCAAAGGAAGACATCCCATGACGTCATCGCCTGTTTTTCATCCATCGTTTCTTTTGTAGGGTGCTGAGCATGCCGGAACTACGTACGGATGTAACGTTACTACCATGTGAGCGCATGTAGTCGCATTGCGTCGTAGGTGCGCGAAAACAATATACAAAAATTAGACCAACATGCTCCCATAACTGTGTGTAAAGGTTTTTTAAGCCTCATCCACATTGTATAATCAATATGTTTGTGGTTTACGTGTAGTTTAATTATGTGCGGCTGATTCTTTATCGTATTTCCCTCTGAGGTACATAATGGTCTAGCTGGGAAACCTATTAACAGCGCTACTTGTGGCTTTACAAAACAATGATGTAAGTATTATGTAAATTAGTTCTGTTTTTGCGTTTCTTTCGGCAATACAGCAAACCCCAACGTCTGAGGGTAGCCGACGTGTGCTGTCGAGATTTGTCATTGAAACATTGACAAGTGTTTTGGTAACATTGCTTGTATTTTGCATCAGTTTGCTGTTATCCCCCAATTTTAACTGACCCAAAATAAAAAAGAAGCCAGTGGGGATAACGTGGTCGTTTGCATACGGTGGAGTGGGGGGCTAACTACGGGGCTAAGTTAACGTGCTAACGGCCATTTCAATGTGTCCCGAATGTGTCTGTATGTATGTAGTATTTTATTTTTATTTAACCTTTGTTTACCTATGCAAGCAATTAAAACAGGTTTTAACCGGGTATAGTTGTGTTGTCATTTTTATTGCTGTAAGTTTTTTTGTTTGTCTTGGAACAGGGGTAACCGGTTTAGCACTTGTGATGCTGCGAACTGGTACAGCGTTAAATAGTTGTACAACTACAACTATAGCCGAAGAGTCAACCTTAACATATTTGAGTTTTATGCTCTAATGCTGGACTTTTTATGAGACATGTAAAAAGAGTGATCTATGAAAATAAAAAAGACCCCAGTTAGTTGTCATTAAAATGTACTGAATGACTTGAATCTTGAATTAGAGATAAGGCAGGACCATTTTACGTTATTCCCCGTGGAGAAATGAAGGTTTTACAGACAATGGGAAAATGATAAAACAAACCAAAACCAAAGGGGAGAAAAATATATAAAAGTAGATATGTTAAAGATACAAAAAAAATTACATCTACTACTATTTATTACTAATACTGATACAGTTGGGAGAAGAGTGGTAGTGGTGATTTTGGTTGTTCATGCCAAAATCTGACGACATAATTTATCATATCATGTACCATCGGACGGCAGTGGTTATAGATCTCACTATGTGACACTCAAGATTGAAAGGTGTTAATGAAAACTTTGATCGAGGAACCTAAATGAAAACACAACCAGAGTGAGAGAAAAGAAAATGATCACAGAAAACAAAGAATTTTGGAAAATTTTTCCCACACTCTCTCTTCCTACGCACTCCTCACAAAATTTTACATAGAATGTGCCCCTAGAATGTTTTCCTTCATGATGTCATAGAATTCTGTCCTTTCATCAAATCTTTTCCTTTGGCCATGATGGCATAGAATCTTTGCCTTTGATCTTACTGAAGTTTGTTTTATACAAGCCTCTGTGGATCTGTACATTCTTTAGTGCTTCTCAGAGTTACAAATTGACTGCAAGCAAGACAAGGGAACACACTTCAATAAAGCATGGTTCATTGATTTTTTGTCCAAAGTTTTACAAAACATTTCCCGAATAACAAGCATCAATGGCAACCAACAAAACAGCAAAAGAGCTGAATATGTCAGAGGGAGCACTCTGGGAAATTGCCTGAAAGTGCAATCTTTCCCCAGAGAGGGCGGCTTTGAAATTTTTTACCATTTTCATCAGGGGACATGGTAACATTTACATCACAAAATACATGAAATGATCATTTTGATCACTTATATATGGCTGCTTTTGTGATGTTTGACATTACTTACGGCCCTACCAACCTGAACACCGCCCGAACCTCGTCTGATCTCGGAAGCTAAGCACGGTCGGGCCTGGTTGGTACTTGGATGGGAGACCGCCTGGGAATACCAGTGCTGTAAGCTTTTCATTTTCATCAGGAGACATGGTAACATTTACATCATCAAAATACATGCAATGATCATTTTGACCACTTATATATACTTCTTTAGTGACATTTGACATTGCTTACGGCCATACCAACCTGAACACACGCCCGATCTCGTCTGAAACTCGAAAGCTAAGCAAGTGTTGGGCCTGGTTTTGTACTTGGATGGGGGACCGCCTGGGAATACAAGTCGCTGTAAGCCTTTCATTTTCATCAGGGGACATGGTAACATTTTTCATCATCAAAATACATGCAATCATGATTTGACCACTTATATATACTACGGGGTTTGTGACAGTTAAAGTTGCTTACGCCATACCACCCTGAACAAGCCTGATCTCGGAAGCTAAGCATGGTCGGGCCTGGTTAGTACTTGGATGGGAGACCCCCCTGGGAATACCAGGTGCTGTAAGCTTTTCATTTTCATCAGGAGACATGGTAACATTTTTCATCATCAAAATACATGAAAGATGATTTTGAGCACTTATATATGCTGCGTTTGTGACAGTTACCATGGCTTACGGCCATACCAACCTGAACAAACCCGATCTCGTCTGATCTCGGAAGCTAAGCATGGACGGTCCTGGTTAGTACTTGGATGGGAGACTGCCTGGATATACCAGGTGCAGTCAGCTTTTCATTTTCATCAGGAGACATGGTAACATTTACATCATCAAAATACATGCAATGATCATTTTGACCACTTATATATACTGCGTTTGTGACAGTTAAAAGTTGCTTACGGCCATACCACACTGAACACAAGCCCGATCTCGTCTGATCTCGGAAGCGAAGCATGGGCGGGGCCCGATTAGTACTTGGATGGGAGACCGCCTGGGAATACCAGGTGCTGGGAAGCTTTTATTCTCATCAGGAGACATGGTAACATTTTCCTCATCAAATTACATCCCAAAGATCATTTTTATCACTTATAAATACTGCTTTGTTACAGTTACCATTGCTTACGGTCATACCACCCTGAACCCCGCGTGATCTCATCTGCTCTCGGAAAACTAAGGGCCTGGTTAGTACTTGGAAAGGGAAACCGCCAGGGGAAAATCAGGTGCTGTAGCTTTTCATTCCATCAAGAGACATGGTAACATTTACATCATCAAAATACATGCAATGATGAAATTTTTATCCTTATATATACTGCTTTAGTGACATTTGACATTGCTTACGGCCATACCAACCCCGAACAAGCCCGATCTCGTCTGATCTCGGGAGCGAAGCATGGGGCGGGCCTGGTTAGTACTTGGATGGCAGACCGCCTGGGAATACTAGATTGCTGTAAGCCTTTCATTTTTATCAGGGGACATGGTAACATTTACATGATCAAAATACATTGCAATGATGATTTTGACCACTTATATATTCTGCGTTTGTGACAGTTTCCATTGATTACGGCCATACCACCCTGAACACGCCTGATCTCGTCTGATCCGAAGCTAAACAGTGTAGGGCCTGGTTTTGTACTTGGATGGGAGACCGCCTGGGAATACCAGGTGCTGTAAGCTTTTCATTCTCATCAGGAGACATGGTAACATTTACATCATCAAAATACATGCAATGATCATTTTGATCACTTATATATACTGCTTTAGTGACATTTGACATTGCTTACGGCCATACCAACCTGAACACGTCTGATCTCGGTAGCTAAGCGCGGTCGGGCCTGGTTAGTACTTGGATGGGAGACCGCCTGGGAATACCAGGTGCTGTAAGCTTTTCATTCTCATCAGGAGACATGGTAACATTTACATCATCAAAATACATGCAATGATGATTTTGACCACTTATATATACTGCGTTTGTGACAGTTAACGTTACTTACGGCCATACCACCCTGAAAACGCCTGATCTCATTTGATCTCAGAAGTTAAGCAGTGTCGTGCCCGGTTAGTACTTGGATGGGAGACCGCCTGTAAATACTAGATGCTGATAGCCTTTCATTATCATCAAGAGACATGGTAACATTTACATCATCAAAATACATGCAATGATGATTTTGACCACTTATATATACTACGTTTGTGACAGTCACCATTGCTTACGGCCATACCATCCTGAACACGCCTGATCTTGTCTGATCTCGGAAGCAAAAAAGTGGGAGGGCCTGGGTTAGTACTTGGATGGGAGACCCCCTGGAATACCCGGTGCTGTAAGCTTTTCATTTTCATCAGGAACATGGTAACATTTACATCATCAAAATACATGCAATGATCATTTGACCCCTTAAATATAATGCTTTAGTACATTTGACATTTCTTAACGCCATAACCAACCTGAGCACCGCCCGATTCGTCTGATCTCGGAAGCTAAGCACGGTTGGGCCTGGTTAGTACTTGGATGGGAGACCGAATGGGGAAAACCAGGGGCTGTAAGCCTTTTCTTTTTCATCAGGAGACATGGTAACATTTACATCATCAAAATACATGCAATGATGATTTGACCACTTATATATATATGCGTTGTGACAGTTAAACGTTGCTTACGGCCATACCACCCTGAAAACGCCTGATCTCGTCTGAAACTCGGAACTAAGCAAAGGTCGGGCCTGGTTAGTACTTGGATGGAACCGCCTGGGAATACCAGGTGCTGTAAGCTTTTCTTTTTCATCAGGAGACATGGTAACATTTACATCATCAAAATACATGCAATGATCCTTTTGATCACTTATTTATACTGCTTTAGTGACATTTGACGTTCTTTAAAGGCCATACCAACCTGAACAACCCGATCCCCGTCTGATCTCAGAAGCTCAGCATGGTCGGGCCTGGTTAGTACTTGGATGGGAGACCGCCTGGAATACCAGGTGCTGTAAGCTTTTCATTTTCATCAGGAGACATGGTAACATTTACATCATCAAAATACATGCAATGATGATTTTGACCACTTATATATACTGCGTATGTGACGTTTAACGTTGCATACGGCCAAAACCACCTTGAACAACGCCTGATCTCGGAAGCTAAGCATGTAGGGCCTGGTTAGTACTTGGATGGGAGACCGCCTGGGAATACCCGGGGCTGTAAGCTTTTCATTTTCATCAGGAGACATGGTAACATTTACATCATCAAAATACATGCAATGATAATTTTGACCACTTATATATAGTGCTTTAGTGACATTTGACATTGTTACGGCCATAAACCAACCGAAAACCACAGCCCGATCTCGTCTGATCTCGAAGCGAAGCATGGTCGGCCTGTTTTGTACTTAGATGGGAGACCGCCTGGGAATACCAGGTGCTGTAAGCTTTTCATTCTCAATCAGGAGACATGGTAACATTTTCATCATCAAAATACATGCAATGATGATTTTGACCACTATATATACGCGTTTGTGAGAGTTAACGTTGCTTACGGCCATAAACCACACTGAAACACGCCTGATCTCATTTGATCTCCGAAGTTAAGCAGTGTCGGGCCTGGTTAGTAAATTGGATGGGAGACCGCCTTGGGGAAAACCAGGTGCTGTACGCTTTTCATTTTCATCAGGAGACATGGTAACATTTACATCATCAAAATACATGCAATGATGATTTTGACCACTTATATATACTGCGTTTGTGACAGTTACCATTGCTTTCGGCCATACCACCCTGAACACGCCGATCTCGTCGATCTCGGAAGCTAAGCAGTGTAGGGCCTGGTTAGTACTTGGATGGGAGACCGCCTGGGAATACCAGGTGCTGTAAGCTTTTCATTCTCATCAGAGACAGGTAACATTTACATCATCAAAATACATGCAATGACGATTTGAAACCAGTTATATATACTGCTTTGTGACAGTTAACGTTGCTTACGGCCATACCACCCTGAAAACGCCTTATCTCATTTGATCTGCCAAGTTAAGCATGTCGGGCCCGGGTTTGTACTTGGATGGGAGACCGCCTGTATATACTAGATGCTGTAAGCCTTTCAATTTCATCAGGAGACTGGAACATTTACATCATAAAAATACATGCAATGATGATTTTGACCACTTATATAAAACTGCGTTTGTGACAGTCACCATTGCTTACGGCCAAAAACATCCTGAACACCGCCTGATCTCGTCTGATCTCGGAAGCTAAACAGTGTAGGGCCTGGTTAGTAAATTGGATGGGAGACCGCCTGGGGAAAACCAGGTGCTGTAAGCTTTTCATTCTCATCAGGAGACATGGTAACATTTACATCATCAAAATACATGCAATGATGGGTTTTGAAACCCCTTATATATCTATTTTAGTAACGTTTGACATTGCTTACGGCCATACCAACCTGAGCACGAGCCCGATCTCGTCTGATCTCGGGAAAATAACACGGTCGGCCCCGGTTAGTACTTGGGTGGAGACCGCCTGGGGAAAACCAGGTGCTGTAAGCTTTTCTTTTTCATCAGGAGACATGGTAACATTTACATCATCAAAATACATGCAATGATGATTTTGACCACTTATATATACTGCTTTGTGACAGTTAACGTTGCATACGGCCATACCACCCGAACACGCCTCATCTCGTCTGATCTCGGGAAACTAAGCAGTGTAGGGCCTGGTTAGTACTTGGATGGGAGACCCGCCTGGGAATACCAGGTGCTGTAAGCTTTTCATTTTCATCAGGAGACATGGTAACATTTACATCATCAAAATACATGCAATGATCCTTTTGATCACTTACTTATACTGCTTTAGTGACATTTGACATTCCTTACGGCCATACCAACCTGAACAAGCCCGATCTCGTCTGATCTCGGAAGCTCAGCATGGTCGGGCCTGTTAGTACTTGGATGGGAGACCGCCTGGGAATACTAGGTGCTGTAAGCTTTTCATTCTCATCAGGAGACATGGTAACACTTACATCATCAAAATACATGCAATGATGATTTTGACCACTTATATATACTGCGTTTGTGACAGTTAACGTTGCTTACGGCCATACCACCCTGAAACACACCTGATCTAGTTTTATCTCGGAAGCCAAGCAGTGTCGGGGCCCGGTTAGTACTTGGGTGGGAGACCGCCTGGGAGTACCAGGTGCTGTAAGCTTTTTTCATTTTCATCAGGAGACATGGTAACATTTACATCACAAAATACATGCAATGATCATTTTGACCACTTAAATATACTGCGTTTGTGACAGTTAACGTCGCTTACGACCATACCACCATGAACACCGTCTGATCCCCGTCTGATCTCGGAAGCTAAGTATTGTAGGCCTGGTTAGTACTTTTGGGTGTGGAGACCCCCCTGGGAATACCAGGGGCTGTAAGCTTTTCATTTTCATCAGGAGACATGGTAACATTACATCATCAAAATACATGCAATGATCATTTTGACCACTTATTTATACTGCTTTATTGATGTTTTACATTGCTTACGGCCATACAAACCTGAACACGCCCTGGTCCTGTAAGCCTTCATTTTCATCGGGGACCACAGGGAAAATTTCCATCATCATAATACATGCAAAATTGATTTTGACCACTTTTATGTACCAGCTTTTTGTGACTGACACCATACCAAAAACTCGTAAACGCCCGTGTTTGCTTGTCCTCGCTTGCTTTCAGTTTGAAAGTCTAACAGAATCTACGGACCTACCTAGGTTTGTATAAAACAAACTTTCAATAAGATCAATGGCAATGATTCATGCCATCATGATCAAAGGAAAACATTTCATGACATCATCATCAAAGGGAAAAAAATTGAGACATCATCAAAGGAAGACATCCCATGACGTCAACCGCCCTGTTTCATCCATCGTTTCTTTTGTATGTGCGTGAGCATGCACGGAACTACGTATGGATGTAACGTTACTCCATGTGCGCCCCATGTAGTCCGCACGTGCGTCTGTACGTGCGCGAAAACAACACACAAGAATTAGACCAACATGCTCCCATAACTGTGTGTTTAAAAGGTTTGTTTAAGCCTCATCCACATTGTATAATCAATATTTTGGTCACGTGTAGTTTAATCATGTCGGCTGATTCTTTAAACGTATTTCCTTCTGAGGGCATAATGGTCTAGCTGGAACCTATTAACAGCGCTACTTGTGGCTTTAAATACACAATGATTAAGTATTATGTAAATTATTCTTTTTTGCGTTTCTTTCGGGCAATACAGCAAACTCCAACGTCTGAGGTGTTAGCCGACGTGTGCTGTCGAGATTTGTCATTAGAAATATTGACAATGGTTTCCTAACATTGCTTGTATTTTGCATCAAAATTTTTCTGTTTTTCCACAATTTTAACTGACGCCGAAATAAAACGAGGCCAGTGGAGATAACGTGGGCGTTAGCATACGGTGGAGGGGAGCTAACTAAAGGGCTAAGTTAACGTGCTAACGGCCAATTTCAATGTGTCAGAATGTGTCTGTATGGATGTTAGTATTTTATTTTTATTTAAAAACCCTTTTTTTACCTAGGCAAGCAATTAAGAACATTTTACCGGATGTAGTTGTGTTGTCATTTTTATTGCTGTAAGTTTTCTGTTTTGTCTTGGAAACAGGGGTAACCGGTTTAGCAAAGTTGTGATGCTGCGAACTGGTACAGCGTTAAATAGTTTTTACAACTACAACTATAGCCGAAGAGTCAACCTTAACAATTTGAGTGTTTATGCTCTAATGCTGGACTTTTTATGAGACAGTATAAAAGAGTGATCTATGAAAATAAAAAAGACCCCAGTTAGTTTCATTAGATGTACTGAATCACTTGAATCTTGAAATTTGAGATAAGGGAGGACCCATTTTACGTATTCCCCGTGGAGAAAAAGGGAAAGGGTTTTTCAGACAATGAAAAATGATAAAAACAAACCAAAACCAAAGGAGAGAAACTATATAAAATAAATATGTTAAAGGGACAAAAATAATTACATTTATTAATAATACTGATACAGTTGGTAGAAAAGTGGTAGTGGTGATTTTGGTTGCTCATGCCAAAATCTGACAACATATATTATCATATCAATAGTACCATCGGACGGCAGTGTTATAGATCTCACTATGTGACACTCAAGATTGAAAGGTGTTAATGAAAACTTTGATCGAGGAACCTAAATGAAAACACAACCAGAGTGAGAAAAAAGAAAATTATCACAGAAAACAGAAGAAATTTGGAAAATCTTTCCCACACTCTCTTCCTAGCGCACTCCTCACAAAATTTACATAGAATGTGCCATAGAATGTTTTCCTTCATGATGTCATAGAATTCTGTCCTTTCATCAAATCTTTTCCTTTGGCCATGATGGCATAGAATCTTTGCCTTTGATCTTACTGAAAGTTTGTTTTATACAAGCCTCTGTGGATCTGTACATTCTTTAGTGCTTCTCAGAGTTACAAATTGACTGCAAGCAAGACAAGGAACACACTTGAATAGAGCATGGTTCATTGATTTTCGTCCAAAGTTTTACAAAACATTTCCCGAATAACAAGCATCAATGGCAACCAACAAAACAGCAAAAGAGCTGAATATCTCAGGAGGGAGCACTCTGGGAAATTGCATGAAAGTGCAATCTTTAATCAGAGAGGGCGGCTTTGAATTTGTTACCATTTTCATCAGGAGACATGGTAACATTTACATCATCAAAATACATGCAATGATCATTTTGACCACTTATATATACTGCTTTAGTGATGTTTGACATTGCTTACGGCCATACCAACCTGAACACGCCCAGGTCCTGTAAGCCTTTCATTTTCATCAGGGGACACAGGAACATTTCCATCATCATAATACATGCAATATTGATTTTGACCACTTATATGTACCGCTTTTGTGACTGACACCATACCACCTCGTAAGACGCCCGTGTTTGCTTGTCTCGCTTGCTTTCAGTTTGAAAGTCTAACAGAATCTACGGACCCACCTAGGTTTGTATAAAACAAACTTTCAATAAGATCAAAGGCAATGATTCTATGCCATCATGATCAAAGGAAAACATTTCATGACATCATCATCAAAGGAAAACAATTGAGGACATCATCAAAGGAAGACATCCCATGACGTCATCGCCCTGTTTCATCCATCGTTTCTTTTGTATGTGCGTGAGCATGCACGGAACTACGTATGGATGTAACGTTACTCCATGTGCGCGCATGTAGTCGCACGTGCGTCTGTACGTGCGCGAAAACAACACACAAGAATTAGACCAACATGCTCCCATAACTGTGTGTAAAGGTTTGTTTAAGCCTCATCCACATTGTATAATCAATATGTTTGTGTCACGTGTAGTTTAATCATGTGCGGCTGATTCTTTATCGTATTTCCTTCTGAGGTACATAATGGTCTAGCTGGAACCTATTAACAGCGCTACTTGTGGCTTTACTACACAATGATGTAAGTATTATGTAAATGATTTCTTTTTTGCGTTTCTTTCGGGCAATACAGCAAACCCCAACGTCTGAGGTGGTAGCCGACGTGTGCTGTCGAGATTTGTCATTAGAAATATTGACAAGTGGTTTCCTAACATTGCTTGTATTTTGCATCAATTTGCTGTTGTCCACAATTTGAACTGACGCCGAAATAAAACGAGGCCAGTGGAGATAACGTGGTCGTTAGCATACGGTGGAGTGGGGAGCTAACTACGGGGCTAAGTTAACGTGCTAACGGCCAATTTCAATGTGTCAGAATGTGTCTGTATGTATGTTAGTATTTTATTTTTATTTAACCTTTGTTTACCTAGGCAAGCAATTAAGAACAGTTTTACCGGCTGTAGTTGTGTTGTCATTTTTATTGCTGTAAGTTTTCTGTTTGTCTTGGAACAGGCTAACCGGTTTAGCACGTTGTGATGCTGCCAACTGGTACAGCGTTAAATAGTTGTACAACTACAACTATAGCCGAAGAGTCAACCTTAACATATTTGAGTGTTTATGCTCTAATGCTGGACTTTTTATGAGACATGTATAAAAGAGTGATCTATGAAAATAAAAAAGACCCCAGTTAGTTGTCATTAGATGTACTGAATCACTTGACTGACAAAATTGCTTAAGGGCATACCACACTGAACACACCCAGTGTCATCTGATCTCGGAAGTTTAGCAGGGTCGGGCGTGGTTAGTACTTTAATGGGAGACCGCCTGGGAATACTAGGTGCTGTAAGCCTTTCATTTTCATCAGGAGACATGGTAACATTTACATCATCAAAATACATGCAATGATCATTTTGACCACTTATATATACTGCGTTTGTGACAATTACCATTGCTTACGGTCATACCACCCTGAACACGTCTGATCTCATCTGCTCTCGGAAGCTAAGGGCCTGGTTAGTACTTGGATGGGAAACCGCCTGGGAATATCAGGTGCTGTAAGCTTTTCATTCTCATCAGGAGACATGGTAACATTTACATCATCAAAATACATGCAATGATGATTTTGACCACTTATATATACTGCGTTTGTGACAGTTACCATTGCTTACGGCCAAACCACCCTGAACACGGCTGTTCTCGTCTGATCTCGGAAGCTAAGCAGTGTAGGGCCTGGTTAGTTCTTGGATGGGAGACCGCCTGGGAATACCAGGTGCTGTAAGCTTTTCATTCTCATCAGGAGACATGGTAACATTTACATAATCAAAATACATGCAATGATCATTTTGACCACTTATATATACTGCTTTAGTGACATTTGACATTGCTTACGGCCATACCAACCTGAACACGCCCGATCTCGTCTGATCTCGGAAGCTAAGCACGGTCGGGCCTGGTTAGTACTTGGATGGGAGACCGCCTGGGAATACCAGGTGCTGTAAGCTTTTCATTCTCATCAGGAGACATGGTAACATTTCCATCATCATAATACATGCAATATTGATTTTGACCACTTATATGTACCGCTTTTGTGACAGACACCATACCACCTCGTAAGACGCCCGTGTTTGCTTGTCTCGCTTGCTTTCAGTTTGAAAGTCTAACAGAATCTACGGACCCACCTAGGTTTGTATAAAACAAACTTTCAATAAGATCAAAGGCAAAGATTCTATGCCATCATGATCAAAGGAAAACATTTCATGACATCATCATCAAAGGAAAACAATTGAGGACATCATCAAAGGAAGACATCCCATGACGTCATCGCCCTGTTTCATCCATCGTTTCTTTTGTATGTGCGTGAGCATGCACGGAACTACGTATGGATGTAACGTTACTCCATGTGCGCGCATGTAGTCGCACGTGCGTCTGTACGTGCGCGAAAACAACACACAAGAATTAGGTAAACTTTCTCCCATAACTGTGTGTAAAGGTTTGTTTAAGCCTCATCCACATTGTATAATCAATATGTTTGTGTCACGTGTAGTTTAATCATGTGCGGCTGATTCTTTATCGTATTTCCGTCTGAGGTACATAATGGTGTAGCTGGAACCTATTAACAGCGCTACTTGTGGCTTTACTACACAATGATGTAAGTATTATGTAAATTAGTTCTGTTTTTGCATTTCTTTCGGGCAATACAGCAAAAACCAACGTCTGAGGTGGTAGCCCGTTGTGATGCAACTGTACAACTATTTAACGCTGTACCAGTTCGCAACTGGTACAGCGTTAAATAGTTGTACAACTACAACTATAGTCGAAGAGCCACCCTTCTTATTTAAGTGTTTATGCTCTAATGCTGGACTTTTTATGAGACATGTATAAAAGAGTGATCTATGAAAATAAAAAAGACCCCACTTAGTTGTCATTAGATGTACTGAATCACTTGAATCTTGAATTAGAGATAAGGCAGGACTATTTTACGTTATTCCCCGTGGAGAAATGAAGGTTTTACAGACCATGCAAAATGATAAAACAAACCAAAACCAAAGGAGAGAAACTATATAAAAGTAAATATGTTAAAGGTACAAAAATAATTACATCTACTACTATTTTTCACTAATACTGATACAGTTGGTAGAAGAGTGGTAGTGGTGATTTTGGTTGCTCATGCCAAAATCTGACGACATATATTATCATATCAATAGTACCATTGGACGGCAGTGTTATAGATCTCACTATGTGACACTCAAGATTGAAAGGTGTTAATGAAAACTTTGATCGAGGAACCTCAATGAAAACACAACCAGAGTGAGAGAAAAGAAAATGATCACAGAAAACAGAAGAAATTTGGAAAATCTTTCCCACACTCTCTCTTCCTATCGCACTCCTCACAAAATTTACATAGAATGTGCCATAGAATGTTTTCCTTCATGATGTCATAGAATTCTGTCCTTTCATCAAATCTTTTCCTTTGGCCATGATGGCATAGAATCTTTGCCTTTGATCTTACTTAAAGTTTGTTTTATACAAGCCTCTGTGGATCTGTACATTCTTTAGTGCTTCTCAGAGTTACAAATTGACTGCAAGCAAGACAAGGAACACACTTGAATAGAGCATGGTTCATTGATTTTCGTCCAAAGTTTTACAAAACATTTCCCGAATAACAAGCATCAATGGCAACCAACAAAACAGCAAAAGAGCTAAATATCTCAGTAGGGAGCACTCTGGGAAATTGCCTGAAAGTGCAATCTTTCCTCAGACTGCGTTTGTGACAGTTAACGTTGCTTACGGCCATACCACCCTGAACACGCCTGATCTCGTTTGATCACGGAAGCCAAGCAGTGTCGGGCCTGGTTAGTACTTGGATGGGAGACCGCCTGGGAATACCAGGAAAATACCAGGAGCATGGTTCATTGATTTTCGTCCAAAGTTTTACAAAACATTTCCCGAATAACAAGCATCAATGGCAACCAACAAAACAGCAAAAGAGCTCAATATCTCAGTAGGGAGCACTCTGGGAAAATGCCTGAAAGTGCAATCTTTCCTCAGAGAGGGCGGCATTGAATTTGTTACCAAATGCTGCAAAAACCAACGAAAAAGTCAGCGTCAAAGTCAACAAGAGCCGTCCGGCAATTTTCAGACAGGCAAAAGTTTAAATTGATATGCTGAAATTGACATGCTGAAACAGCTGCGATGTCCGCCTAGGTGATGATGATTGGCTAAGGTGCAGTAGGCCTTTCACGATAAGCCAATCTCAGGCAGTGTTCAGTTTAAACACAAATCACACCCAAACCCTGGTTGTACCGGGTCGCCTTGTTTTTCTCTCTGATTAATATCTATCTGTTACATTCTGACTCTACTTCCTGGCAGACTGTATCATTGTAGAAGCTTCAGCTCAAAAACAAAAATACATGCAATGATGATTTTGACCACTTATATATACTGCGTTTGTGAAAGTTAACGTTGCTTACGGCCATACCACCCTGAACACGCCTGATCTCGTTTGATCTCGGAAGCCAAGCAGTGTCGGGCCTGGTTAGTACTTGGATGGGAGACCGCCTGGGAATACCAGGTGCTGTAAGCTTTTCATTTTCATCAGGATACATGGTAACATTTACACCATCAAAATACATGAAATGATCATTTTGACCACTTATATATGCTGCTTT
>NC_061792.1:22433-32433 GCF_022458985.1 Mugil cephalus | reverse complement strand
ATGCAATTTTGATTTTGACCACTTTTTTTACTGCGTTTGTGACAGTCACCATTGTTACGGCCCTAACATCCTGAAAACCCCCTGATCTCGTCTGGGGGTTAAAAAGCCCAAAAAAGTGTAGGGCCTGGTTTTTTGTACTTGGGGTGGGGGGAAAACCGCCTGGGAAAACCCGGTTTCTGTAAGTTTTCATTTTTCTAGGAGACCATTTGGGAAATTTACATATCAAAAAAACAGGGGAATGATGAATTTTTACGACCCTTTTTTACTGCGTTTGGGACAGTTAACGTTTGCATTCGGCCATACCCCCCTGAACAGCCCGATCTCGGGCTGATTTTTTTTCGGGGAAACTAAGCCGGTCGTGCCCGGGGTTTGTACTTGGATGGGGGGACCGCCAATTTGGGGAAAACTAGGTGCTGTAAGGGTTTCTTTTTTTCAGGAGACTTTTTTTAAAATTTTCATCATCAAAATTTCATGCAAGAAAGATGTTTTTTACCCCCTTATTTATACTGCTTTTTGACATTTGACCCTTCTTACGGGCCCTACCAATTTAAAAAAGCCGATCTCGTTGATTTTCTGAAGTCCCGTTGGGGGGGGGCCTTTGGGTTTTGGGTTTCTTGGTGGGGGGACCGGGCCCGGGGTACTAGGTGCTGTAAGCTTTTATTTTCTTTAGGGACATTTGGGAAAATTTACATCCTCAAAAAACAAAGCAAGGGTGATTTTTACCCCCTTATATATACTGCGTTTTTGGACAGTTACCATTGGGGTTTCGGCCATACCCCAAATGAAACCCCGCCCGATCTCGTTGAAACTTTGGAAAACTAAAACGTGTAGGGGGCCCCCGGTTAGTAATTTGGGTTTGGTGACCGTCTGGGGGAAAACCCGGGAATTTTCCATTTTCCCCATCGGAGACTTGGTTAACTTTTTCATCATCAAAATACATGCAATGATCATTTTGGGCCACTTTTTAAAATACTGCTTTAGTGGAAAATTTGACATTGCTTTCGGCCCCCTACCAACCTGAAACCCCCTCCCGATCTGTTTTTGGGGTTCGGGAAACTAAGCTGGGGGTCGGGGGCCCGGTTATACTTGGTTGGGGGAATGCCTGGGAAAACCAGGTGCTGTAGCTTTTTTATTTTCATCAGGAGACATGGGGTTTAAAATTTACATCGGGCAAAAAAAATTTAAAATTTTGATTTTTGAGCATTTTTATATCTGATTTAGTGGAAAATTTGACATTGCTTAAGGCCAACCTACCTGAAAACGTCCCGATTTCGGAAGCTAAGCACGGTCGGGCCTTTGGGTTTTTTACTTGGATGGGGGGACCGCCTGGGGAAAACCAGGTGTGAAGCTTTTTATTTTTTAAACAGGGGGCATGGGAAATTTACTCATCAAATACCTTTCAATGTGATTTTGGGCCAAATTTTAATACTGCGTTTGTGCTGTTTCCATTGGGTTACGGCCATAACCCCTGAAAGCCTGATCCGGAAACTAAGCAGTGTCGGGGGGCCCCGGGTTTGTACTTTGGGTGGGGGACCCCCTGGGAAAAAGGTGCTGTTTAAGGGTTTTCCCTTTCATCAGGGGAAAAGGAACTTTTTTCATCATCAAAAAAAAAGCAATGTTGATTTTGACCACTTTTATTTTACTGCTTTGTGCATTTGGGCATTGCTTACGGGAAAACCAAACCCGAAAAACGGCCCCATCTGTCTGATCTCGGAAGCAATGCACCCGTCGGGGTGGTTAGTTCCTTTGGGTGGGAGGCCCCCCGGGAATACTAGGTGCTTTAAGCCCTTTTATTTTCATCAAGGGGGACATGGTAAATTTACATCCCTCAAAAAAACATTTCAATGAGATTTTGACCACTTATTATTCTTTCGTTTGTGACAGTTACATTTTCTTACGGCCATACCCCCCTGAAAAACGCTGGGTCTAAACTGAACTCGGGAAACTAAGCACGGTCGGGGTGGTTTAGTACTTGATTTGGGGACTGCCTGGGAATACCAGGTGCTTAAATTTTTATTCTCATCAGGAGACATGGTAAAATTTATATAAACAAAATACATTTCAATGATCAATTTTTGATTTACTTATATATAAAGCCCTTTTTTTTACATTTGACGTTTTTTCGGCCTACCAACCTGAAAAAGCCCGATTTTGTCTGATTTTGGAAGCTAAAAAATGGCGGGGCCCGGGGAGTACTTGGGGTGGGGGACCGCCTGGGAAAACCCGGTGGGTGTAAGCTTTTTTATTTTTATCAGGAGGGCATTTTGGGAACATTTAAAATTTATCAAAATACATTTCAATGGGTGATTTTGAACCCCTTATATTACGGGGTTTGTGAAGTCACCATTGCTTAGGCCATAAACCCCGCTGAACACCGTTGATCTCGGAAGCTAAGCAGTTTTTAGGGCCCGGGGTTTTGGGACTTGGGTGGGGGACCGCAAGGGAATACCCCGGTGCTGTAAAACTTTTCATTTTCATTTTTGGAGACATTTTGGGAAATTTTTCCCTCTTTAAAAATACTGCAAAGATCATTTTGCCCCTTATATATACTGGGTTTTTGACAGTTACATTCCTTTGGCCTTTCCACCTGAACCCCGACTGATCTCATCTGATCTCGGAAGTCTAAGGGCCCGGTTAGTACTTGGGTGGGGGAGCCCAATGGGAATCCAGGTGCTGTAAACTTTTCATTTTCACAGGAAATTGGTAACATTTACATCAACAAAAAAACATGCAATGATGATTTTTTACCACTTATATTACTGGTTTTGGGGAAATTACCATTGCTTTATTGGGCCCTCCACCTGGAAAAACGCCCGATCGTGTTGATCTCGGAAGCTAAAACAGGGGGGTAGGGCCCGGTTAAATACTTGGATGGGAGCCGCCCCCGGGAATACCAGGTTTCTGTAAGTTTTCATTCTCTCAAGAGACATTTGGGAAAATTTACATCATCAAAATACATGCAATGATCATTTTGACACTTATATATACTGCTTTAGTGAATTTGACGTTTGCTTACGGCCATACCACCTCAACATTCCCGATCTCGTCTGATCTCGGAAGCTAAGCATGTAGGGCTGGTTAGTACTTGGATGGGAGACGCCTAGGAATACCCGGTGCTGTAAGCTTTTCATTTTCATCAGGAGACATGGTAACATTTACATCATCAAAATACATGCAATGATGATTTTGAGCACTTATATATACTGATTTAGTGACATTTTACATTGCTTACGGCCATACCTACTGAATACGCCTGATCTCGTCTGATCTCGGAAAACTAAGCACGGTCGGGCCTGGTTAGTACTTGGATGGGAGACGCCTGGGAATACTACGGTGCTGTAAGCCTTTCATTCTCATCAGGAGACATGGTAACATCATATCTCATCATAAAATACATGCATACTGCATTTTTGACACTTATATATTACTGCATTAGTGACATTTGACATTGCTTACGGCCATACAACACTGAACCACGCGACTCGTCATGATCCGGAAGACTAAGCAGGTCGGGCCTGGTTAGTACTTGGATCGGGAGACCTGCCTGGGAATACTAGTGCTGTAAGCTTTCATTTTCATCAGGAGACATGGTAACATTTACATCATCAAATACATGCAATGATCATTTTGACGACTTATATATACTGCGTTTGTGACAGTTAACTTGCTTCTCGGCCATACCGTCACTGAACACGCCTGAGTTTCAGTTTGAAAGTCTAACAGAATCTACGGACCCACCTAGGTTTGTATAAAACAAACTTTCAATAAGATCAAAGCAAAGATTCTATGCCATCATGATCAAAGGAAAACATTTCATGACATCATCATCAAAGGAAAACAATTGAGGACATCATCAATGGAAGACATCCCATGACGTCATCGCCCTGTTTCATCCATCGTTTCTTTTGTATGTGCGTGAGCATGTACGGAACTACGTATGGATGTAACGTTACTCCATGTGCGCGCATGTAGTCGCACGTGCGTCTGTACGTGCGCGAAAAACAACACACAAGAATTAGACCGACATGTCCCATAACTGTGTGTAAAGGTTTGTTTAAGCCTCATCCACATTGTATAATCAATATGTTTGTGTCACGTGTAGTTTAATCATGTGCGGCTGATTCTTTATCGTATTTCCCTCTGAGGTACATAATAGTCTAGCTGGAACCTATTAACAGCGCTACTTGTGGCTTTACTACACAATGATGTAAGTAGTATAGAAATTAGTTCTTTTTTGCGTTTCTTTCGGGCAATACAGCAAACCCCAACGTCTGAGGTGGTAGCCGACGTGTGCTGTCGAGATTTGTCATTAGAAATATTGACAAGTGGTTTCCTAACATTGCTTGTATTTTGCATCAATTTGCTGTTGTCCACAATTTGAATTGACGCCAAAATAAAACGAGGCAGTGGAGATAACGTGGTCGTTAGCATACGGGGGAGTGGGGAGCTAACTACGGGGCTAAGTTAACGTGCTAACGGCCAATTTCAATGTGTCAGAAATTTTGAAAATCTTTCCCACACTTTCTCTTCCTAGCGCCTCCTCACAAAATGTACATAGAATGTGCCACAGAATGTTTTCCATTATGATGTCATAGAATTCTGTCCTTTGATGATGTCATCAAATCTTTTCCTTTGGCCATGATGGCATAGAATCTTTGCATTTGATTCTTACTGAAAGTTTGTTTTATACAAGCCTCTGTGGATCTGTACATTCTTTAGTGCTTCTCAGAGTTACAAATTGACTGCAAGCAAGACAACGAACACACTTGAATAGAGCATGGTTCATTGATTTTCGTCCAAAGTTTTACAAAACATTTCCGAATAACAAGCATCAATGGCAACCAACAAAACGCAAAAGAGCTAAATATCTCAGTAGGGAGCACTCTGGGAAATTGCCTGAAAGTGCAATCTTTCCTCAGAGAGGGCGGCTTTGAATTTGTTACAAATGCTGCAAAAACCAACGAGAAAGTCGGCGTCAAAGTCAACAAGAGCCGTCCGGCAATTTTCAGACAGGCAAAAGTTGAATTGATTTTGCTGAAAAAGACATGCTGAAACAGCTCGAAATCCGCAAGGTGATGATGTTGGCTAAGGTGCAGTAGGCCTTTTCCCATAAGCCAATCTCGGCAGTGTTTCAGTTTAAACACAAATCACACCCCAAACCCTGGTTGTACCGGGTCGCCTTGTTTTTCTCTCTGATTCATATCTACCTGTTACATTCTGACTCTACTTCCTGGCAGACTGTATCATTGTAGAAGCTTCAGCTCAAAAACAAAAATGCATGCAATGATGATTTTGACCACTTATATATACTGCGTTTGTGACAGTTACCATTGCTTACGGCCATACCACCCTGAACACGCCTGATCTCAGAAGCTAAACAGTGTAGGGCCTGGTTAGTACTTGGATGGGAGACCACCTGGGAATACCAGGTGCTGTAAGCTTTTCATTCTCATCAGGAGACATGGTAACATTTACATCATCAAAATACATGCAATGATGATTTTGACCACTTATATATACTGCGTTTGTGACAGTTAACGTTGCATACGGCCATACCACCCTGAACACGCCTGATCTCGTCTGATCTCGGAAGCTAAGCAGTGTAGGGCCTGGTTAGTACTTGGATGGGAGACCGCCTGGGAATACCAGGTGCTGTAAGCTTTTCATTTTCATCAGGAGACATGGTAACATTTACATCATCAAAATACATGCAATGATCATTTTGACCACTTAAATATACTGCGTTTGTGACAGTTACCATTGCTTACGGCCATACCACCCTGAACACGCCTGATCTCATCTGATCTCGGAAGCTTTGGGCCTGGTTAGTACTTGGATGGGAGACCGCCTGGGAATACTAGGTGCTGTAAGCCTTTCATTTTCATCAGGAGACATGGTAACATTTACATCATCAAAATACATGCAATGATCATTTTGACCACTTATATATACTGCGTTTGTGACAGTCACCATTGCTTACGGCCATAACATACTGAACACGCCTGATCTCGTCTGATCTCCGAAGCTAAGCATGGTAGGGCCTGGTTAGTACTTGGATGGGAGACCGCCTAGGAATACCCGGTGCTGTAAGCTTTTCATTTTCATCAGGAGACATGGTAACATTTACATCATCAAAAACATGCAATGATGATTTTGAGCACTTATATATATACTGATTTAGTGACATTTGACATTGCTTACGGCCATACCTACCTGAACACGTCTGATCTCGGAAGCTAAGCACGGTCGGGCCTATTTAGTACTTGGATGGGAGACCGCCTGGGAATACTAGGTGCTGTAAGCCTTTCATTTTCATCAGTAGACATGGTAACATTTACATCAACAAAATACATGCAATGATGAATTTGACCTCTTATATATACTGCGTTTGTGACATTTGATGTTGATTACGGCCATACCACCCTGAACACGCCTGAACACGCCTGATCTCGGAAGCTAAGCAGCGTCGGCCCTGGTTGGTACTTGGATGGGAGAACGCCTGGGAATACCAGGTGCTGTAAGCTTTTCATTCTCATCAGGAGACATGGTAACATTTACGTCATCAAAATACATGCAATGATCATTTTGACCACTTATATATACTGATTTAGTGACATTTGACATTGCTTACGGCCATACCAACTTGAACACGCCTGATCTCGTCTGATCTCGGAAGCTAAGCATGGTCGGGCCTGGTTAGTACTTGGATGGGAGACCGCCTGGGAATACCAGGTGCTGTAAGCCTTTCATTTTCATCAGTAGACATGGTAACATTTACATCAACAAAATACATGCAATGATCATTTTGACCACTTATATATACTGCTTTAGTGACATTTGACATTGCTTACGGCCATACCAACCTGAACACGCCTGATCTCGTCTGATCTCGGAAGCTAAGCATGGTCGGGCCTGGTTAGTACTTGGATGGGAGACCGCCTGGGAATACCAGGTGCTGTAGCCTTTTCATTCTCATCAGGAGACATGGTAACATTTACATCATCAAAATACATGCAATGATGATTTTGACCACTTATATATACTGCGTTTGTGACAGCTAAAGTTGCTTACGGCCATACCACCCTGAACATGCCTGATCTCGGAAGCTAAGCATGGTCGGACCTGGTTAGTACTTGGATGGGAGACCCCCTGGGAATACCAGGTGCTGTAAGCTTTTCATTCTCATCAGGAGACATGGTAACATTTACATCATCAAATTACATGCAATGATCATTTTCATCACTTATATATACTGCGTTTGTGACAGTTACCATTGCTTACGGTCATACCACCCTGAACACGCGTGATCTCATCTGCTCTCGGAAGCTAAGGGCCTGGTTAGTACTTGGATGGGAAACCGCCTGGGAATATCAGGTGCTGTTAGCTTTTCATTCTCATCAGGAGACATGGTAACATTTACATCATCAAAATACATGCAATGATGATTTTGATCACTTATATATACTGCTTTAGTGACATTTGACATTGCTTACGGCCATACCAACCTGAACAAGCCCGATCTCGTCTGATCTCGGAAGCTAAGCAGTGTCGGGCCTGGTTAGTACTTGGATGGGAGACCGCCTGTAAATACTAGATCCTGTAAACCTTTCATTTTCATCAGGAGACATGGTAACATTTACATCATCAAAATACATGCAATGATGATTTTGACCACTTATATATACTGCGTTTGTGACAGACACCATTGCTTACGGCCATAACATCCTGAACACGCCTGATCTTGTCTGATCTCCGAAGCTAAACAGTGTAGGGCCTGGTTAGTACTTGGATGGGAGACCGCCTGGGAATACCAGGTGCTGTAAGCTTTTCATTCTCATCAGGAGACATGGTAACATTTACATCATCAAAATACATGCAATGATCATTTTGACCACTTAAATATAATGCTTTAGTAACATTTGACATTGCTTACGGCCATACCAACCTGAGCACGCCCGATCTCGTCTGATCTCGGAAGCTAAGCACGGTCGGGCCTGGTTAGTACTTGGATGGGAGACCGAATGGGAATACCAGGTGCTGTAAGCTTTTCTTTATTATCAGGAGACATGGTAACATTTACATCATCAAAATACATGCAATGATGATTTTGACCACTTATATATACTGCGTTTGTGACAGTTAACGTTGCATACGGACATACCACCCTGAACACGCCTGATCTCGTCTGATCTCGGAAGCTAAGCAGTGTAGGGCCTGGTTAGTACTTGGATGGGAGACCGCCTGGGAATACCAGGTGCTGTAAGCCTTTCATTTTCATCAGGAGACATGGTAAAAATTTACATCATCAAAATACATGCAATGATGATTTTGACCACTTATATATACTGCGTTTGTGACAGTCACTATTGCTTACGGCCATAACACGCCTGATCTCGTCTGATCTCGGAAGCTAAGCAGTGTAGGGCCTCGTTAGTTCTTGGATGGGAGACCGCCTGGGAATACCAGGTGCTGTAAGCTTTTTATTCTCATCAGGAGACATGGTAACATTTACATCATCGAAATACATGCAATGAACATTCTCGTCTGATCTCGGAAGCTAAGCACGGTCGGGCATGGTTAGTACTTGGTTGGGAGACCGCCTGGGAATACTAGGTGCTGTAAGCCTTTCATTTTCATCAGGAGACATGGTAACATTTACATCATCAACATACATGCAATGATCATTTTGAGCACTTATATATACTGCGTTTGTGACAGTTAACGTTGCTCACGGCCATACCACCCTGAACACACCTGATCTCGTTTGTTCTCGGAAGTTAAGCAGTGTCGGGTTGGTTAGTACTTGGATGGGAGACCGCCTGGGAATACTACGTGCTGTAAGCCTTTCATTCTTATCAGGAGACATGGTAACAATTCCATCATCAAAATACATGCAATGATGATTTTGACCACTTATATATACTGCGTTTGTGACAGTTACCATTGCTTACGGCCATACCAACCTGAACACGTCTGATCTCGGAAGCTAAGCACGGTCGGGCCTGGTTAGTACTTGGATGGGAGACCGCCTGGGAATACTAGGTGCTGTAAGCCTTTTGTTTTCATCAGGAGACATGGTAACATTTACATCATCAAAATACATGCAATGATCATTTTGACCAGTTATATATACTGCGTTTGTGACAGTTAACGTTGCTTGCGGCCATACCACCCTGAACACGCCTGATCTCGTCTGATCTCGGAAGCTATGCCGCGTCGGGCCTGGTTAGTACTTGGATGGGAGACCGCCTTGGAATATCAGGTGCTGTAAGCTTTTCATTTTCATCAGGAGACATGGTAACATTTACATCATCAAAATACATGCAATGATCATTTTGACCACTTATATATACTGCGTTAGTAACATTTGACTTTGCTTACGGCCATACCAACCTGAACAAGCCCGATCTTGTCTGATCTCGGAAGCTAAGCACGGTCGGGCCTGGTTAGTACTTGGATTGGAGACCGCCTGGGAATACCAGGTGCTGTAAGCTTTTCATTTTCATCAGGAGACATGGTAACATTTACATCATCAAAATACATGCAATGATCATTTTGACCACTTATATATACTGCATTTGTGACAGCTACCATTGCTTACGGCCATACCACACTGAATACGCTTGATCTCGTCTGATCTCGGAAGCTAAGCAGTGTAGGGCCTGGTTAGTACTTGGATAGGAGACCGCCTGGGAATACCAGGTGCTGTAAGCTTTTCATTCTCATCAGGAGACATGGTAACATTTACATCATCAAAATACATGCAATGATCATTTTGATCACTTATATATACTGCTTTAGTGATGTTTGACATTGCTTACGGCCATACCAACCTGAACACGCCCAGGTCCTGTAAGCCTTTAATTTTCATCAGGGGACACAGGAACATTTCCAACATCATAATACATGCAATATTGATTTTGACCACTTATATGTACCGCTTTTGTGACTGACACCATACCACCTCGTAAGACGCCCGTGTTTGCTTGTTCGCTTGCTT